>NC_142737.1:12257500-12417500 GCF_051943395.1 Hippocampus bargibanti | reverse complement strand
GCCGAGTGGTTAAGGGGATGGGCTAGAAATCCATTGGGATCTTCCCGCGTAGGTTCAAATCCTGCTGACAACGAGCATGTTCAAGACCAGTTCTCAGAAATTATTTTTAAGTTTTCTCGAGTCACAATATTTTGTGTCAAATCTCCCAATTATTTTCATTGTCAACAGGACTCTTGCATTGGGACTCCAACTGGATATCTAGTCCATCATTTTCATCACAGGGTCGTGTCAAAATTTGTACTGCAAAATGGCTGCCATTGACTCAGGATGAACTGAGTATGAGTTTCAAAATGTAGTATTCGAGTAAAAAAAATTGGCCCCGTTATTAAAGGTGTTGTGGCAGACTGGTTAAGGCGATGGACTAGAAATCCATTGGGATGTTCCTGCGCAGGTTCAAATCCTGCCGACAATGAACACATTCATGTGCTTTTTTTGGTAAATTGTTTCTTTTTACTCTCGGGTTGTCACCGTGTTTTGTGTCAAGCTCGGTATGAGTCTCAAAATTTTGTATTCGCTTAGAAAATTGTCGCTGTAGTTAAATGTGTTGTCGTGGCCGAGTGGTTAAGGCGATGCACTTGAGATCCATTGGACCTTCCCATGAGGTTCAAATTCTGCTGACAACGAATGCAATCTTTTCTTTGAGTGTTACAGGATTCTGAATCAAATCTCCGAACTGTATTCACTGTGCACAGGACTTCATCCAGTTGGGACTCCCACTGGATGTCTCGTCCATCGTTTTCATCACAGGGCCGTGTCAAAATATGTACTGCAAAATGGCTTTCATTGACTCAGGACGAACTGAGTATGTGTCTCATAATGTAGTATTGGAGTAGAAAAGTGTCCTGCCTGTTGTAGTTGTTGTCATGGCCGAGTGGTTAAGGTGGTGGACGAGAAATCCATTGTGATCTTCCTGTGTAGGTTAAAATCCTGCTGACAACGAATGTAACATTCTCTTTGAGAGTGTGACAGTGTTCTGAATCAACTCTCCGCACTGTATTCACTGTCAACAGGAATGAAGCCTGGCATGGGGATCCAATTGCATTTCTCGTCCGTCAGTTTCATCACAGCGCGATTTCAAAATATGTGCTGCAAAATGGCTGATCTTCCCACGTAGGTTCAAAGCCTGCCGACAACGTATGCAAAATTTTCTTTGAGAATCTTAAAGTGTGCCATTGAAAAAAATATTTGAGGCTCATTCTTAGTTCAAAATGAGCCTCAAAATTTTGTATTCACCTAGACAATTGTCACCCAGTTTAAAAGTGTTGTCGTGGCCGAGTGGTTAAGGCGATGGACTTGAAATCCATTGGGATCTTCCCGCGTAGGTTCAAATCCTGCCGACAACGAACATAATTGTGTGGTCTTTTTCGTGAATTGTTTCTTTTTACTCTTGGGTTGTCACCATGTTTTGTGTCAAATCTACCCCAACTGTTTTCACTGTCAACCGGACTTGAGTCTGGGTTGCAACTGCAACTGGATTTCTCGTCCGTCGTCTTCATCACGAGGCTGTTTGAAAATATGTACTGCAAAATGGCTGCCATTGGTAGCCATGTAGTATTCGACTAGGAAATGGTCTTCTTTTCCTTTCGGCTTTTCCCTTCAAGGGGTCACCACAGTGCATCAGTGTCCACCATCTTCAGAGGTTTGATTTGCATGTTTGATTTGGCCAAGCTTTTACGCCAGATGCCCTTCCTAACACAACCCTGTGTATAAATAGTCATACCAGTTGAATGTGTTGTCATGGCCGAGTGGTTAAGGCGATGGACTAGAAATCCATTGGGATCTTCCCGCGTAGGTTCAAATCCTGCTGACAACGAGCATGTTCAAGACCAGTTCTCAGAAATTATTTTTAAGTTTTCTCGAGTCACAATATTTTGTGTCAAATCTCCCAATTATTTTCATTGTCAACAGGACTCCTGCATTGGGACTCCAACTGGATATCTAGTCCATCATTTTCATCACAGGGTCGTGTCAAAATTTGTACTGCAAAATGGCTGCCATTGACTCAGGATGAACTGAGTATGAGTTTCAAAATGTAGTATTCGAGTAAAAAAAATTGGCCCCGTTATTAAAGGTGTTGTTGTGGCAGAGTGGTTAAGGCGATGGACTAGAAATCCATTGGGATGTTCCTGCGCAGGTTCAAATCCTGCCGACAATGAACACATTCATGTGCTTTTTTTGTAAATTGTTTCTTTTTACTCTCGGGTTGTCACCGTGTTTTGTGTCAAGCTCGGTATGAGTCTCAAAATTTTGTATTCGCTTAGAAAATTGTGGCTGTAGTTAAATGTGTTGTCGTGGCCGAGTGGTTAAGGCGATGCACTTGAGATCCATTGGACCTTCCCATGAGGTTCAAATTCTGCTGACAACGAATGCAATCTTTTCTTTGAGTGTTACAGGATTCTGAATCAAATCTCCGAACTGTATTCACTGTGCACAGGACTTCATCCAGTTGGGACTCCCACTGGATGTCTCGTCCATCGTTTTCATCACAGGGCCGTGTCAAAATATGTACTGCAAAATGGCTTTCATTGACTCAGGACGAACTGAGTATGTGTCTCATAATGTAGTATTGGAGTAGAAAAGTGTCCTGCCTGTTGTAGTTGTTGTCATGGCCGAGTGGTTAAGGTGGTGGACGAGAAATCCATTGTGATCTTCCTGTGTAGGTTAAAATCCTGCTGACAACGAATGTAACATTCTCTTTGAGAGTGTGACAGTGTTCTGAATCAACTCTCCGCACTGTATTCACTGTCAACAGGAATGAAGCCTGGCATGGGGATCCAATTGCATTTCTCGTCCGTCAGTTTCATCACAGCGCGATTTCAAAATATGTGCTGCAAAATGGCTGATCTTCCCACGTAGGTTCAAAGCCTGCCGACAACGTATGCAAAATTTTCTTTGAGAATCTTAAAGTGTGCCATTGAAAAAAATATTTGAGGCTCATTCTTAGTTCAAAATGAGCCTCAAAATTTTGTATTCACCTAGACAATTGTCACCCAGTTTAAAAGTGTTGTCGTGGCCGAGTGGTTAAGGCGATGGACTTGAAATCCATTGGGATCTTCCCGCGTAGGTTCAAATCCTGCCGACAACGAACATAATTGTGTGGTCTTTTTCGTGAATTGTTTCTTTTTACTCTTGGGTTGTCACCATGTTTTGTGTCAAATCTACCCCAACTGTTTTCACTGTCAACCGGACTTGAGTCTGGGTTGCAACTGCAACTGGATTTCTCGTCCGTCGTCTTCATCACGAGGCTGTTTGAAAATATGTACTGCAAAATGGCTGCCATTGGTAGCCATGTAGTATTCGACTAGGAAATGGTCTTCTTTTCCTTTCGGCTTTTCCCTTCAAGGGGTCACCACAGTGCATCAGTGTCCACCATCTTCAGAGGTTTGATTTGCATGTTTGATTTGGCCAAGCTTTTACGCCAGATGCCCTTCCTAACACAACCCTGTGTATAAATAGTCATACCAGTTGAATGTGTTGTCATGGCCGAGTGGTTAAGGCGATGGACTAGAAATCCATTGGGATCTTCCCGCGTAGGTTCAAATCCTGCTGACAACGAGCATGTTCAAGACCAGTTCTCAGAAATTATTTTTAAGTTTTCTCGAGTCACAATATTTTGTGTCAAATCTCCCAATTATTTTCATTGTCAACAGGACTCCTGCATTGGGACTCCAACTGGATATCTAGTCCATCATTTTCATCACAGGGTCGTGTCAAAATTTGTACTGCAAAATGGCTGCCATTGACTCAGGATGAACTGAGTATGAGTTTCAAAATGTAGTATTCGAGTAAAAAAAATTGGCCCCGTTATTAAAGGTGTTGTTGTGGCAGAGTGGTTAAGGCGATGGACTAGAAATCCATTGGGATGTTCCTGCGCAGGTTCAAATCCTGCCGACAATGAACACATTCATGTGCTTTTTTTGTAAATTGTTTCTTTTTACTCTCGGGTTGTCACCGTGTTTTGTGTCAAGCTCGGTATGAGTCTCAAAATTTTGTATTCGCTTAGAAAATTGTGGCTGTAGTTAAATGTGTTGTCGTGGCCGAGTGGTTAAGGCGATGCACTTGAGATCCATTGGACCTTCCCATGAGGTTCAAATTCTGCTGACAACGAATGCAATCTTTTCTTTGAGTGTTACAGGATTCTGAATCAAATCTCCGAACTGTATTCACTGTGCACAGGACTTCATCCAGTTGGGACTCCCACTGGATGTCTCGTCCATCGTTTTCATCACAGGGCCGTGTCAAAATATGTACTGCAAAATGGCTTTCATTGACTCAGGACGAACTGAGTATGTGTCTCATAATGTAGTATTGGAGTAGAAAAGTGTCCTGCCTGTTGTAGTTGTTGTCATGGCCGAGTGGTTAAGGTGGTGGACGAGAAATCCATTGTGATCTTCCTGTGTAGGTTCAAATCCTGCTGACAACGAATGTAACATTCTCTTTGAGAGTGTGACAGTGTTCTGAATCAACTCTCCGCACTGTATTCACTGTCAACAGGAATGAAGCCTGGCATGGGGATCCAATTGCATTTCTCGTCCGTCAGTTTCATCACAGCGCGATTTCAAAATATGTGCTGCAAAATGGCTGATCTTCCCACGTAGGTTCAAAGCCTGCCGACAACGTATGCAAAATTTTCTTTGAGAATCTTAAAGTGTGCCATTGAAAAAAATATTTGAGGCTCATTCTTAGTTCAAAATGAGCCTCAAAATTTTGTATTCGCCTAGACAATTGTCACCCAGTTTAAAAGTGTTGTCGTGGCCGAGTGGTTAAGGCGCTGGACTTGAAATCCATTGGGATCTTCCCGCGTAGGTTCAAATCCTGCCGACAACGAACATAATTGTGTGGTCTTTTTGTGAATTGTTTCTTTTTACTCTTGGGTTGTCACCATGTTTTGTGTCAAATCTACCCCAACTGTTTACACTGTCAACCGGACTTGAGTCTGGGTTGCAACTGCAACTGGATTTCTCGTCCGTCGTCTTCATCACGAGGCTGTTTGAATATATGTACTGCAAAATGGCTGCCATTGGTAGCCATGTAGTATTCGACTAGGAAATTGTCTTCTTTTCCTTTCGGCTTTTCCCTTCAAGGGGTCACCACAGTGCATCAGTGTCCACCATCTTCAGAGGTTTGATTTGCATGTTTGATTTGGCCAGGCTTTTACGCCAGATGCCCTTCCTAACACAACCCTCTGTATAAATAGTCATACCAGTTGAATGTGTTGTCATGGCCGAGTGGTTAAGGCGATGGACTAGAAATCCATTGGGATCTTCCCGCGTAGGTTCAAATCCTGCTGACAACGAGCATGTTCAAGACCAGTTCTCAGAAATTATTTTTAAGTTTTCTCGAGTCACAATATTTTGTGTCAAATCTCCCAACTATTTTCATTGTCAACAGGACTCCTGCATTCGGACTCCAACTGGATATCTAGTCCATCATTTTCATCACAGGGTCGTGTCAAAATATGTACTGCAAAATGGCTGCCATTGACTCAGGATGAACTGAGATTGAGTCTCAGAATGTAGTATTCGACTAAAAATTGTCCCCGTTATTAAAGGTGTTGTTGTGGCCAAGTGGTTAAGGCGATGGACTAGAAATCCATTGGGATCTTCTCGCGCAGGTTCAAATCCTGCTGACAACGACTGTGAAGCTTTCTTTGAGAGTGTGACAGTGTTCTCAATCTCAAAATTGTATTCACTGTCAACAGGACTGAAGCCTGGCATGGGGGGTCATGCCAGGCAGGGGACCAGACCAGGGGTCGGGAACCTATGGCTTGCATGCAGTTTATGGCTCTTTTAATGATTGCATATAGCTCGCCGATAAAACTAAATATATGTTCTTGTTTTTTCGCCGTTCATTTCCTGTTGGGGCTGCAGTTGGCGGAGAGTGCATTTTGATTGGATGATACTCGCCGTCATGTTGAATAAGGCAAACGCCCTTTAAATGAGCCCGACGAGTGCACTTCAGCTTGAATGCACCGGACAACTGTAACAGTTAAATGTGTTGTCGTGGCCGAGTGGTTAAGGCGATGGACTTGAAATCCATTGGGATCTTCCCGCGTAGGTTCAAATCCTGCCGACAACGAACACATTTGTGTGGTCATTTTGTAAATGGTTTCTTTTTACTCTTGGGTTGTCACCATGTTTTGTGTCTCCCCCAACTGTTTTCACTGTCAACCGAACTTGCTGACCATTTGCCTTTAGACCTACAGAAATGTCTTCTACAAGGAAATGTCAAAATATGTACTGCAAAATGGGTGCCATTGGCTCAGGACGAACTGAGGTGTAGTCTCATAATGTAGTATTCACCTAGAAAATTGTAACCATAGCTAAATGTGTCTGAGTAAGCTCTCAGTCGTACAGGAGTGGTCCATCAATGAGAAGGTTTCTTTAGCCGTCATCTGTACAAATTTGTACAGATGACGGCTGAAGAAACCTTCTCATCCATAGCTGAATGTGTTGTCGTGGCCGAGTGGTTAAGGCGATAGACTAGAAATCCATTGGGATCTTCCCGCGTAGGTTCAAATCCTGCCGACAACGAATTAAAAGTTTTCTTCGACAGTGTTTAGAATCAAATCTCTGAACTGTATTCACTGTTGACAGGACTTTAGCCTGATTTGGGAGTCCAACTGCATTTCTCATCATTCTCATCAAAGGGCCATGTCAAAATATGTACTGCAAAATGGCTGCCATTGGCTCAGGATGAACTTGGTTGGAGCCCCAAAATTTGGTATTCGGCTACAAAAAAGTCACCTAAAGTGGAATAAGAGTGTTGTTGTGGCCGAGTGGTTAAGGCGATGGACGTGAAATACCTTGGGATCTTCCCGCATAGGTTTGAATCCTGGCAACAACGAACACATAGTGGCGCAAGATTTTCCTAAATGATGTCCTTCAATTCAGCATGTTTTATTCCAAATCTCAGAAATGCATTCACTGTCGACAGGATTTCAGGATGAGTTGGATTTTTCATCATCACACGCATAATCCTTCTCCAAAATATAGTTTTCCATTGTTCCTGGACTCGCTCTCAAGGTGAGCCAAAATGTAAGTATTCTCCTACAAAAACTAGACGTATGAGACCTTGAATGTGTTATTGTGGCCGAGTGGTTAAGGCGATGGATTCGAAATCCATTGGGTTATACCCGCGTAGGTTCGAATCCTGCCAATAACGTTTATCATTTAGAAAAGCAAATCTAAAGGTACACGGTTTTACATCAAGTTTAAAGGACAACCGACATCACTTTTTTTCCTAACTGAAATCAGAAAAATGTTTGATAGCATCTAAAATACCCAAAACATGCAGGCTGATATTTTTAGTCAAATGCAAAACACCAATAAAAATGACTTAAAGTGTGCTGAAACTGCAAAAAAATTGAAACCGGAAGAAGTCAGTTTCAGAAGGTCCCGCCCCTTTGTTCGTGGTGCCACGCCAAGACGTCTTGCTTTGCTCGAGAATCAAAACAATGGCTTCAGATTCGGAGAACATGCTTTCTTGTTACTCATCCAGTTATGAATATGATTCAAATAGTTCTGAAGAGGAAAGTATACATGTTTGCAATCGATTAAATAATTTATTCCGTGTCATTTTGAGGCATTAGGGGGGGGGGGGATGTCGCACCCAAAAAAGGCAGAAGCGACAAAGCGACAAAGCGACAAAGCTCCGTGTGGAAATGGGCTCAATTTTTTTGTCACAACACACAAGGATTCACCATTGCGTTATTTATGTGTTTTCTTTCTAATTTGGCCATCAACACGGATCAACACGAAGTTTTCAGACCAAACAAAGTACCGCAAAATGCATTGACGTGATTAAAGGGCTGCTACATTGTTTCCTTTCTCGGTCAGGGGCGTTCCTTCAGTGACGTGACGATTCGTCACCAACTCAAAAACAAGATTTACAGAATATTCAGCACGAGTCCTAAAACGTAAAATATAGCTATATGCGGCGGAGTCTTTGTAAAATACGTTCAGTAGAAGTAATTTGAAGCGATTTTACAAATTATGGAAAGAACTTGTCTGGAGGCGTCGGTTGTCCTTTAAGCACTCCCTGCGATAAACTCATCTGAGGAAGTTCTTGTGTTTTTGTCATGGATCAACAGTTTCATCAGTACCTGAGATGTGTGTAAAAGTCTCGTAGCTTCCGCTCATAGAACTGCACTGCCTGAAGCACCAAACGCAAGATTTCCTGACCATCCCCAGAGCATCGCTGCTCTGAGTGGCAAATAGGAAACCGAAAAAGGTTATTTTCATGGATAGAACAGGTGCTCAGAAGAAGGTGGAAAAAATATGACAAGTCCAAACCTTTGGGTTTCTCTCTTAGTTTGCGCACCATTTCCATGGCTTTTCCTTCTCTAAAAGGGAAGCAGTATTAAAAAGCAGTTCTTGGTACGGTAATATTTTTGATCAAACAGTTGTCAGGATGTGACTCACAGTGTGTCCAAAGCTTCTCCACTCCTCCACGGCTGACGCTGTACATCCAAAATGTCTTGTTGCAGGTGCATCATCTCGTCCTCAAGTTCGCTCACTTTAGGCTGTTAGCATGGGTGACTTTGAAAGTAAGTACACAAACGGGCACGTAGACAGACAGACAAAAAATGTCCTTTTGTACCTGAGCACAGCTGCCGGCAGTCTGCTCCATTTCCCTCCACGCTCCAAGCAATTTCTCTGAAGCTAAAGAATAAAATTAATTCCATGTTTGAATTACCAAACAAAACAATAGATTACAAAAAAAGAAATGGCAAACAGCCTCAATGTATCTTTTTATCCCGTTTTTGCTGAGTTTTTGTTTCTTCTAATTTAAAACACAAAGTGCATCGCCAAAAATAAGGATTCGAAAATATCGTATAAATAAATGTACCAAAAATGGAACATTGTCAACAACTCAATCAAGTCCTATGTATTCCTCGTTTGTTGTAAACAATTCATTTATTGATCTATTTATTTCCCACCCCCAAAAAAGCATTTTTCATGTTTGCCAAAACTCTAAATATGACCTGACATTTGTACATAATGAAACTGACCCCCCCCCCCCAAAAAAGAAACAGACCTCTTTGGCCCAACATTTGTCACGTTTCGGTTTGCGGCCAGCGGGTGGCACTGTAGGGCGCCGCCTGTAGCTGCACAGGTATTGGTTATTTTAATCAGCCGCAGGTGAGAGGACCCCCGGCACGACCATTCAGGGGTCGGGTCATTGTTTGTTTTATTTCTGGGTTTGTTTGCTACTTTGGACCTTTTTGTTCTGGTAACTTCGTTGTTTGGGATTTAGTTCCTGCTGACTTTATTTAATACTGTTGGGTTATTTTTTATCGTTCGCCCTTGGTTCATTGCTTCGACGGGTGTAGATGGAGATCGATGGTTAAATCATTAGGGAGCCAGGTCTTGAACAGAAAGTTGATTTAATTGGGAGAGCACGGGCATTGCGGTGTGGACGGAGGAGCGAGCATGGAGAGAGAGACGAACGGGCTGCAGGAGTATTTATGCGGCGCATAGTAATGACGTGACAGGATGTGACGTAATGAAAATGCGACATCGTGTAAAGGAAGGCAAGATATGACGTAGTTCAAAATGTAAACAAAGACTACAGAGCGATGTTTAGAGATGTTTGTATGGCGAATTACCCTAACAAATACACTTTGTCAAAACACATCCTGCTCCTCCCTCATTGCTGCATTTTTTGGGGTCCACCACCACCTACCACTTTTCAAATCGTGACACTATGTGCTTCTAATTAAAGGACAACCGAGGCCTCCGGACAAGTTGTGTCCATAATTTGTAAAATCACTTCAAATGACTTCTACTGAGCGTATTTTACAAAGATTCCACGGCATATAGCTATATTTTACGTTTTAAGACTCGCGCTGAATATTCAGGAAGTCTTGTTTTCGAGTTGATGATGATTCCTGACGTGACGTCACATCTGGAACGCCCCTGACCGAGAAAACGACACACAATGCATTTTGGGCACTTTGTTTGGTCTGAAAACTTCGTGTTGATCCATGTTGGTGGCGAAATTAGAAGGAAAACACATAAATAACGCGATCGTGAATCGTTGTGTGTTGCACCAAGACTACTATTTGATACGAGCTGACACAAATTCCCAGCAGACAAATCAGCCCATTTCCAACGGAGCTTGGGCGCCATCTTGTGCATTTTCTGGGACGCTACATTGGAGTCCTGACGGCTCGAATTGATACGGGAGGACTTCTTTAATCGATTGTAAACATTAATGCTTTCGTCTTCAGAACTATTCGAGTCATATTCATAACTGACAGTAACAAGAAAGCATCTTCTCCGAATCTGAAGCCATTGTTTTCATTCTAGAGCAGGGGTGTCAAAGTCATTTTTTGCCGCGGGCCACATTGTAGTTATGGTTTCCTCTCGAGGGCCGTTATGAATTTGGGGAACCCATTAGAATGTTTAAATCCCTTCAAATATTACATATAGAGCACACAGCAAATAAATGAATAACTCGTTGTCAAATCTGAAGTCAAGAATAATGACTTTTGTTGTGGTTGACATCCAAATACATGAAATTTTGGCGCAGATTTTAGTAATCATCATGGAATTTAACAAGTTTGATTTGCTTTCGCGGGCCGAAAAAAATGATGTGGCGGGCCGGATTTGGCCCGCGGGCCTTGACTTTGACAGCTGTGTTCTAGAGCAAGGCAAGACGTCCTGGTGTGATGTCACAAACAAGGGGGCGTGACCTTCTGAAACTCGGCATCTCCGAGGTCATTTTAAAGTAGTTTTGGGACACTTTAACTCATTATTATTGGTGTTTTGCATTTGACTAAAAATATCAGCCTGCGCGTTTTGGGTATTTTAGATGCTATAAAACGTTTTTCTGATGTCAGTTAGGAAACAAAAAAATGATGTCGGTTGTCCTTTAAACTTAAACTCGATTGTGTGAATTATACTATATTTATTTGCTATTTGCAGTAAAGTTCAGATTACTTTACTGTTGTTGCTCCATCTAATCGGAAAGTAATACCCCAATCTGTCAAGCCTTCAAAACTTTCAAAAACTTAAAAACTTCAAAACTTAAAAAAAAATTTATGACCCGATCCAATGTTTTAAATAGCAAGAACTAAAAAGAGAAAGAGTTGACTCAGTACCAATCCCAGTGGCGGTCTGCTCCTGATATTTGTCCATGTCTATGTGAAGGCTAGTAGTGAAGAAGTCCAGCTTGGCCATGAGTCTCTGATGCATGGACACCATCTCGTTCTTCTGCTTGGACAGTGATGAGTTGTGCCTCAGCAAGCTCATGCTGGAAGAAAAATATGGACATTGTTGAATGAAGTTCACATACTGTATTTACGTACGTGCATTTCCTACATGGCTGCTTTCTGTCCCTGCTGCAATCTCTGCCAGTCTTCCTTCAAGGAACGGATGGTGTGCCACGCCTGGCCACAAGTCCGCCTCAGAGGGCTGTAAGGCAAAATGTGCTTTGGGTCCTTTTCTGGTCGAAAAAAACGGGACGTGATTATTTTTTGTAAAAGCTGGTTTGAGATGGTTGAGATTTTCTCACACAATAAAAGGGGTCTGGTAATGTAAGACATGGGAGTATGATGTGCATAATGTGATTTCAAGTTCAATTTAACTTGGATGTCTATTTGAATTCATGTTTTAAGACATTTTTATTTTCAACATTTCTTGTGATAATATCTGTATTTAACCTTTGTGTTGTATATTGGAATTGGAATTTATACAGTACACATATTTTTTATATTCCCATACTCTAAACTACTGGTGTCAAAGTCAAGGCCACGGGGACAAATCTGGGCCGCCACATCATTTTATTCGGCCTGTGAAAGAAGACCAGACTTCTGAAATGTCATGATCCTTGCTAAAGTCCGAACCAAAATGTCAAATTGTCCCATGTAAACCACAATAAGTTATTATTTTTTATTTTAAATTTGTTGTGCACTCTATATGTAATATGTGGAGAGGATTAAAACATTCTAATGGCCTCATTAAATTCATAGTATCCCCCGAGAGGAAACCGTAACTACAATGTGGCTCAAAAAATGACTTTGACACTCTTGCTCCAAACCCTCTGCAATGTTCTTGATAAAAACGTATTGTGTTTTAATATTGGTCATGATGATGGCAAACAGCAAGAAAATATGTAATTCTCTAGTGACTAAAAGAAATATATTGAGGACTCACGGACAAAACAGATGTTTTCAGGGAGAGAGCGAGGAGTCAACGGTGGGTCGTAATTACAAGATGAGCGGTCAAACAGGAAAATGAGAGGGAAGTCTGTCCGCCGGCCATCAATTTCCTGCACATATGAAACATGATGCATCATCACACAAGTGTCATTGACAATTATACCATGACAGCATGCTGTGAAATGAGATGTTCTTGTTACGGTGTAATTGATGGCGCACTGAGTGGCCAAGCCGTGAGGCTCCAAGGCTAAACCGGCCTCAAGCAGCAACTCCTGGTTGGTGGGGGGGATGCTTGTGTCCTCTTCGATTCTCTTTTGCAGCTCGGACACAGTTTCCTCATCTGTGACCGCATACCTCAGCATCTTGGCCGTGGTCATGTTCAAAACCTGAACCATCTGCGAGGGATAGACCATAAATGAAAACAGAACATTAACTCATTCGCTGCAATTCCCGAATTTATTCGGGTTTTGGTTTTTCTTGCGGGGGATGGGGCGGGGTGCCGATAAAGCGCTGGTCAGACCTCTGCCAATGTTTTTCCCTTCCACGAGGGGGCAGCATTTGCCTCTTGTCCACGTTAGCGCTTTGTTACAGCTTCAGCTGTTGTTAAAGTGCTATGTAAATCAATATGTATGTATTCTATTGTATTTTGTACAACGGCCTCCATTTCAAGCGCAGATAACTCCAGACCCATATAACTCAGGAATTAACTTTGTGAGTAAACAATACCTCAAGTCATTTATGCACATCATCTGGCAGTGAATGATTTAAAGGAAGTAATAAATAGACAATGAATGTGATTGAATCTCACTTTGAGCTGGAGGATAAGTTCCAGCTGGGAAAAGCAGGTACTGGGCGTGGCGTCTGGATCTTTGCCCCTTTCTTGTGGAGACCACTTGAGCATCAGCCGCAGCCACCTTTCCAGCTTTTCAGCTAAAAGACTGTCACATATGTGACACAGAGAAAAGTGAAACAGGCATGACTAGTACAGGAGTCACCGATTTTTGGCTCCATGCTTTGTTTTGTCTACACGCGAAAATCAGGACCTTTAAACTACGGTTATCGTAGGTTGTTGAAAATTGTGTAGAGCTGTATAGTGTTTAACCGCTGACCATTCCGATGTTCAGGATTGTTCGAATTGTGGTTATAATGGTGTCCAGTGATGCAATTACGATGTTTGTTTTGCACTCTGCTTTTTCTTTCTTGGTTCTTACATTGTCCTTATATTCCTCCTGCCTCTTCATTGTATCACTGTTGTTGTGAGCTATTATTCCGACTCATCAGCATTGTTTTAGGTTTATGACTTTTTTGTTCTGAATATATTATTATCCTACCTACGCATCCGATGGACTTTTCTTTGTAGCTCACAGGAATGAAGACACGGGGCCCTATTTTGGTCAACTGGCGCCCATTCGCGCGGCGTAAAATAAACTGGTGCAACTTCATTTTCATGATAGCACAAGTTCAGGCGAGTATGTTTGAGGCCATTTTACCCCTATATCAGCGTGCTGGTGCATGAAGCAGCCTCGCCCCTGACGCTAATTTGGTAACAGATTCAAAACAGGGTTCAAAACAGGTGAATCGTCATTTTTATGCCAAGGCAAGAGTCGCGTTCAGTGTAGATTGTGACTTTGGGAGAGCCACTTGACCTTACTGGGCATTACTTCCATGCCTATGCCTATGTTGAAATTTGGTGAGAAAAAGAACTCAATTTTCCAAGGTGGTGTATTTTGCAGAGCAGCCAGAGTCACATGATTTTGGTTCTGTAGACTGTATTGGACTAGAAGTCAATTTGATTCGACAAATTATAATCCACAAAAATAATATTGAATCATTATTTTCCTAAATGGTGCACGAAGGCGCAAACAGCCCATTACACTCAATTCCTGCAGGGCAAATGCTACCAAAAGAAAGGGAACGCCACCCTGTGCAAGTTAGACTGCAATGAAAATAGGACCCCTCGAATTGAGATTTAAACTCTGTATGCTTTACGGAGCTTCATGTTAGTTTCCACTATTCTAATATGTCTGAGGGGCATCTAGCTAGCTATCTAGTTAGCTATCAAGCTATTTGAGTTACTTCCGGGTGTGGCTGCCGCTGCTCATCCACAGAAAAACTTATCCTGTAACTGGACAGTGACCTTGAGACTTTCGAAAGGTGCTTATAAATGAAATGTATTATTATTATTATTATTTGTACAGTGACATAGCTCACCTGTTAAGATTGTTGGGTTGCGGAAGCTCTTTGGAGAAGCGGACTATCCCGGAGAGGTCCTCGTAAACGACAATGTCACTGTCTTGTTTCAGTCTGAGTTTATTGTGCCTAGGAAAGCCAGAAGAAAATCAATTTCTTAATCCATGTTGGAAATCACCTCGGGCTGAATAGCTTTCTCTGTTTTTTATAACCTTGATGAAGAAAATACTGTAACGTTCTTTATCAAAACGGCACATTTCAAAACATTATTTATGTGATAGTATGTGAATAATTTAAGGTGAAATAAAGCACAGATTGTGAAACAATGGGTGGGTATTTTTCCTTTGTGCAATCCAAACATGCCCTAAGGTTTAATATATTTCATTTAGCATAACAGTGAAGGGCAAGAGGCATTGATGTTGGCACAGCAGACATATCCTGCAATTCTTCATGTTGGAGACCTGCTTTTTTTTGTGTGCCTCGTATGTTCAGTCACGTAACCGGTGCAAAGGTTGAGCAAACTCGAGAAAATTTGTCTCGTCATTGCCTGATGAGAATACAGTGACTGCAGGATGAATACATACATTAATTAAAAACAGAAAGTCAGTCGTCAAAAAATGGAACACTACCAGAGAACAGGTTGCCATGTTGGCAAAAAAGGCCGAAATCCTGTGATGCACTCAAACACCAACGTCCCAAAGCTCCAGTAGTCCACAGCGACCGTGTATTTCTTCCTCTCAATCAGCTCGGGAGCCTGAAAGATAAAAAATAAAATCATTGACGGGGTCAGTAATATGAAACTATGATGCCATACAATGTGTCTGACTGACCAAGTACTGCAGCGTTCCCACAAAGGAGGTGCAAAGGCTACTTTGGTCCAACTCCTTTGCATAGCCGAGGTCAATGATCTTGTGGATTAACTTAAACAGAGGAGAACAAAACAATGGTTTCAGTTTGAAACAAATATAAATAATTACAACTACGTGTGGAGTAGAACACTGTTACATTTTTTTCATTTGTTTTGTTTTGGTTGTCTCTTCCTGTCATGTCTATTCTACTTCCTGTCTGTTATCCCATGAGGTTCACCTGTGTCCAATTGTCCTCATTTCCTTTTTAATATCCTGGCTTATCTTGTGTGGATTCCTCATGTCTGATCATTCAAATTGCGATCTTTGAATTGTTTGCCCCATCCGGGCTCTCTTGCCGTGACTGAGAACAAAGTGGATTTGGATTATTGAACTGGATGACAATGAAAATTTAAAATCTGGACCCCGGGCCATGACTTTCATACCTGTGTTCTAAAGTAACTGGTGGTGCCAAAATAAAGATAAATAAATAATGTGATTTCAATTACAATAGCGAATGGAGGTAAAGCAAAATTTCAGTGAAAAAATTGACACGAACAAAAGATGATTAAAAAAAACGTACATGAATGATTATAACTACTCAAGAATGTCCCTTCATGTTTGAACTGTGTTAGATAACACTCCACCAGATGGATGATGGATCGTGTAGTAAGCTTATAAAAAAAAAGAAAAAAAGAGAGATCTTCATCTTAGAAGTGTAAGGATAAATTGCAGGATTTGGTTTTCAGTCATAAAGTCAAACTAAGGCTTGAAATGGAAAATTTGTCGGAATAAAAGGCCAAAAATGGCAAAAGACAAACTGACCTCATCCTTCTGGTTTGGGTGTATGTGACATGGGTGAGGGTGAACTCACTCGCTTCTCTCCCTGCTGCAGAACGATGTTTTCAGGTTTCAAATCCCGGTGGATGATCCGCTTCTTGTGGAGGTAGGTCAGAGCGGAGGCTAAGAGGAAGAAAAAAAAGCAAAATAGGACCAATGACGCGCTCCCAAATACAACTTTCATAACGTGACTTTCCAGATTAAGTTTCTATGAACTGGACTCATATTTTGATCAATCTAAGGTCTGTTTTAGGTTTAATAAAAATTGGCTCCAGGGTTCAGAGTTTCTAAAACTGTTTGCCATGTCAGCATGTAAGCAAAAACTTTTTTTAAATTCAATTCTCTCATTTGTAAATTTGTAAATGTAAATTTCTCCACTGTGAGACTAATAAAGGCATATCCAATCCAATCCAATTTTAAGTGATTCACTGCCATTCCCGAATTTGTACAGGAATTGAAAATATGACGTGGAGCGCCATTCCCGAATTAGTTCGGGTTTTGTTTTTTCTTGCTTAGGTGCCGATAAAGCGCTGGCCAGACCTCCGGAAATGTTTTTTTTTCTCTTCCACAAGGCATTTCCACTTTTTTTCCATGTTAGCGCTTTGCTCCAGCGTCAGCTGTTGTTAAAGCGCTATACAAACCAATGTCTGTATTGCAGCGTATTTTTGACAGCTGCCTTCATTTTAAGCTCATATAACTCCAGACCTATGTCATTTAGGAATTAACTCTTTTACTGATGAAAGAAGAAAGTCTAACATTTCTAACGCTGTTTTATTTAGTCCTAAATCTCAATATTCTGTGGGTACTGGAACTTGAGTGAAAATGACAAAAACCCTGGCACTGGAGTGGACCCATAAAAACAGGTGAGCCCTGATGTTCGCAATGTTAGCCAGATGGCATTTTGTTGTCAATCTCAGCAGAGGGCAAATGACAGTACTGTACCTCAAATGACAATGAAAACAGATCAGATTTATTTCTTATTCTTCGTTCAACAATGTCAATCAAATCATTGTTGGGGCACGCAGAGCATATTTTGTACAAATGCTTCGGATTTGGTCCCCCTTTAAATGTCAATGTCGAGTAAAATGTAACAAAATGTAATGGTCAATGTAATGATATGAGCAAATCGTATTTGCATGTTCTACTAGTGATGCCTGGCTTTAGATCAAAGGTGCATGCGCGCTGCTCCAAGTGAGTCTGATGAGAGCCTACGAGAGCGACACATGTCAATTGCCTTCTCCCTCCAACCAACACAGCCGTCCTAATAAAGAACCTCAACTCTATCCAGAAGTTGTATCATTTACCGAACCCGCTTACACAAAGCAACGCATGGTGTCAGAATTGGTCTGGAAGACAAGAGGACGATAAAAGGACTTGGAACGAAAGATTCCACGGAGGAAGGACATTGAGCACAACCCACGGCAGAAAACGGCAGAAATGGAAGCTTTACGTCCACCCACAGCTCTGCAGCTAACAGGTAACGTGGCTGAAAATTGGAAGAGATTTAAGCAACGTTTTGAACTGTATTTGTCTGCAATTGGAGCTGATGAAAGCCATTCAAAGATGAAAGCATCCATGTTTTTGCACGTTGTGGGAGAGGAAGCTCTAGAGGTCTACAATAACTTCACATTTGATGCTGAGGATGACAAGATGAAGCTGTCAAAAATAATGGAAAAGTTTGAAGCTTACTGCATTCCGAAACGCAATGTGACGTTTGAAAGGCACAGATTCTTCACATGTGTACAGACAGTTGGAGAAACTATTGACCAATATGCAAATGAGCTGAGAAACAGATCAAAGACATGTGAGTTCGGTGGATTAACAGAATCACTGATCAAAGACAGAATAGTGTGTGGCATTACAGATAATAAACTGAGAGAAAGGCTACTCAGAGAATCAGATCTGGACCTGGAAAAAGCCTTAGCACTGTGTAGAGCCGCTGAGACTGTTAAATCACAGGCTAAAGAGTTGTTAAATGATTCTAGCTGCAACGTGGATGCAGTGGAAAGAAATGCACACAGATTCAACAAAAACAAGACTGCTGAGATCAAAGCAAGAGTGAGACAACCCAACAAAAATAGGATACTCAAACAAAAATCTTGTACTCGTTGTGGTACGCAACATCCCCCAAAGCAGTGTCCAGCATATGGGAAAATATGTAAAAACTGCGACAAAGCAAATCACTATGCTCGTTGCTGCAGGAACCAAGACATGAAAGGCAAGGTAGATGCAGTAGATGATCATTATGAAGTGGAGGAACTTTATGTGAATGCTGTAAAAGATGAAAGAGAAGAAAGAGATTGGATCACTACGCTGAAAGTGAACAACATTCATCTAAAATTCAAATTGGATACTGGAGCCAATGTGAATGTCATTTCAGAGACTGATTTCATGAAGATCAGGCCGAGACCAAAAATACATAAAGCAAATATGAAAGTAACAGCTTATGCGGGTTCAGTCATACCAATGAAAGGAAAATGCATTGTGAATGTGACACATAAAGGCCAATTACATAAGCTATCTTTCATCATAGTTCCAAGGGATGTGCAGGGTCTACTAGGATTGTCGGCATGTGAGAGACTACACCTAGTGAAGAGAGTTTTTGTTGTGGATAGACAAAAAGAGACAGCATATGATCAACTGATGGAGCAGTACAAAGACTTGTTTCAAGGGTTAGGCTGCCTACCAGGAGAACACACAATCAGAGTGGACAAAAGTGTGCCACCAGTCATACATCCATGCAGGAAAGTCCCGTTTGCTCTTCAAAAGCAACTAAAATCAGAATTGGACAACATGGAGAACAAACATGTAATAAAGAAAATTGATGAGCCGACTGACTGGGTCAGTTCCCTTGTTGTCGTGGACAAAAAGAATGGAAAACTCAGAATATGCCTGGATCCCAGAGATCTAAACAGAGCCATCAAGAGAGAACACTTCAAGCTACCTACTCGTGAAGAGATTATGGCACAGTTTTCAAAGGCAAAGTATTTCAGCAAGCTGGATGCTTCTTCAGGATTTTGGCAAATGAAGCTGGATGAGCCAAGTTCCAAACTATGTACTTTCAACACTCCGTTTGGAAGATACAGATTCCTAAGACTACCTTTTGGAATTGCTTCAGCTCCTGAAGTTTATCACAAAACAATCAACATGATATATGAGCACTTGGAAGGAGTTGATACCTCGATGGATGACATCATCATTTGGGGTGCCACCAGAGTTCAACATGACGAGAGACTGAAAGCTGTGCTAGAAGCAACAAGAAAAGCAAACCTGAAGCTGAATAAAGAGAAATGTCAGCTAGGTACAACAGAATTGACATTTCTGGGAGATATCCTAAGCAGTGAAGGTATCAGACCAGACCCACGAAAAGTGTCTGCTATAGAAAACATGCCAAGGCCGCAATGCAAAAAAGATGTGCAACGGTTTAATGGGATGATCACTTTCATGGGAAAATTTATACCCAACCTGTCAGAAAAGATGGCCCCACTGAGACAACTAACTGAGAAGAAGATAGAATGGCAATGGAATCATGAGCATGAAAAGGCATGGAATGAACTGAGGAAGCTGCTCACAGAGGAACCAGTACTGAAATTCTATGATCCAGAAAAACCAATCAAAATATCATCGGATGCATCACAGAGTGGGCTTGGTGCAGTACTTCTACAAAAACATGAAGGCTGGCAACCCGTAGCATATGCATCGCGTTCGATGACGGATCCGGAAACACGTTATGCGCAAATTGAAAAAGAACTGCTCAGCATTACGTATGCCTGTGAGAGATTTCATCAATTTGTGTCAGGACAAGAAATCAGCGTGGAGACTGATCACAAGCCCTTAATAGCATTGTTTCAAAAGCCACTAAATGACTGTCCACTCCGTATACAGCGAATGATGATCAGGCTTCAACGTTACTCACTGAAGGTCGCATACACCCCTGGAAAACTGATGTATACAGCTGACACTCTATCCAGAGCTGTTGACCCGAAGGAGCACTCGAAGGCTAAACTGGATGAAGAAGTTGAAGCTTACGTACACATGATCACCAGTGCATTGCCAGTTGCAGATGCAAAGATGGAGATTATACGGATGGAAACAAACAAGGATGAGACACTGAAACAATTGAAACAAATCATCAAAAATGGATGGCCCGAAGTGAAACAAAATTGTTCACCAGACGCAGCAGAATATTGGAACTACAGGATGGAGTTATCTGTAGTGGATGACATCATATACAAAGGCAGTAAGATTGTCATTCCAAAGACTTTGAGAAGTGAAATGCTCAAAAAGATCCATGAAGGACATCTTGGAATTGAAAAGTGCAAGAAAAGAGCACGACAACTGATGTTCTGGCCTAGAATGAATCAAGACATCACAGATCAAGTGTCGAGATGTACAATTTGCCTCAAATATCAAGCAAATCAACCGGCAGAGCCACTACACCCACACCAAGCACCAGAAAGACCATACCAGAAGGTGGGTGCTGACCTGTTTTCGTGTCAAGGTAAAGATTATCTTTTGGTCACAGACTACTACTCCCTGTATCCAGAAGTTTGCAGACTGCAAGCTACAACAGCAGAAGCAGTGATAACATGCATGAAGGCCATATTTGCTAGAAACGGGATTGCAAACCAAGTGTTTTCTGATAACGGTCCACAATTCGCCAATGAGAAGTTCAGAAAATTTGCAAAGGAGTGGGACTTTAAACACATAACCTCAAGTCCACATTTTCCACAATCCAATGGCTTGGTGGAAAGTTCTGTCAAGACTGTGAAAAGACTGATGTACAAGGCAACAGACAGTGGAACGGATTTCTACCAGAGCTTGCTGGTGTATCGCACAACGCCGCTCGAGTGTGGTATGTCCCCGGCCCAGCTACTCATGGGACGCGTGCTGAGATCCAACTTACCCATCCCGGAAAACTTGCTGAAGACAAAGGAAGGGGAGAAAGTGAGGAAGATCAAAGAACAACAGAAACAAAAACAAAAGTTCTACCATGACAGAGGAACACGGAACCTACCTGAACTACACACCGGTGACCAAGTACGGTACAAAGACAAAACAGACACATGGTCACAGAAAGGAACTGTTCTGCGTCAGGTCCAACCAAGGTCATACAACATTCAGACAGAGGAAGGTGCTGTTTTAAGAAGAAACCGCCGAGATCTTCTCAAAGAACCAACCATAGCAAGTCAACGAACAGAGACTGTAACAGAGACTGTTGTAACACCTCTAAATCCAGGACATGCTATCCGTAAATCCTCAAGGAAAGTGAAACCACCTGAGAGACTGATTGAAACCATTTAACATGTTTTTCTAAGTGATCATGGTGAAAAAAAAAATGATGTGAATGTTTCATTTATTGTTGCAAAATTTAGAAATACTTTATTCAAGTTTAAGGTTGCTAATTAATGACATAATTAAATTCATTACATTTGTTAAAAGTAAAGAATTCCATTAAGAAAGGGAGATGTAATGATATGAGCAAATCGTATTTGCATGTTCTACTAGTGATGCCTGGCTTTAGATCAAAGGTGCATGCGCGCTGCTCCAAGTGAGTCTGATGAGAGCCTACGAGAGCGACACATGTCAATTGCCTTCTCCCTCCAACCAACACAGCCGTCCTAATAAAGAACCTCAACTCTATCCAGAAGTTGTATCATTTACCGAACCCGCTTACACAAAGCAACGCAGTCAAAGTCAGCTTTATTGTCAAATATGCTAAAATGCATATAGAGCACATATGAAATTACTGTCCTCTCGGACCCAGCGTGCAAGGCACTTATAATGACTTTGCACCCTGAACCCTGATAACATGATAAGTTATCCACTGTAGTAACCGCTGTATCTGAAAGGGTTAATTAGCTGAACCCCTTAGGAATACATATGAGCATAGCCTGTCTTTTGTGAGTGTGAGCATATCCCAAATGGAGGAAATTTCCTGCCAGGATGTTTTGCGTGTGATGACTCGGAATAGAGACGTGGCCTAAATTAATAAAAAAAACATTCATCTGGCATCAAAAATCAGTGTTTAGCGGAAAAAAAATCCATGAAACATTTGCGTCAAAGAGTGACTTTTTGTGTGGGTGTATGCTCACGTCTATGTGTGTGTGTGTGATGTGTGTGTGTGTGTGTGTGTGTGTGTGTGTGTGTGTGTTACAGTGTAATTGAGCAACACCATCTGTGCCTCATGTCAAAAGTGTATACATTGAGAGAGCAGCGCCACTGAATGCTCATGTGTTGCGAAAGCAAGGCTTGTCGTCCGATGCTGACGCGTTGTGTGTGAGCTATCGCCATGGTGACTAAGAACTGCGGTTTCGGGCCAACGGTGACATCATATTACAGGCGAAATGACCCCGGTTTTCAAAGGACAGGAAGTCAATCATCCCGCCAGCTCACCCAGGACGTAAAATGAATCAAACAATTGCTACCTTCACCAAAGTCACAATTCTGGCGGAGATACTCACAAATATCGCACAAAAGAATCAATACGGAGCCCTCGCGCATTCCGCAGCAGTTCTCCAAGAGGTTCAGATACTGCGGAGGGAAGAGACACAAAACAAGAGGAATGACCACGTCATATGAATCTGCCCTTGTGATTTAGAGCATGTCCTCATTTCATCGCCATTAGAGAATTTTCCATTTCATTACATGTATTGCGTTCCTGCACAGGCTCAGATTGTCAAACACAAATCCAATGATGCACTCCAAGCTGTTGTTTTTAGTTTTGTATTGAGAGGGAACAAACTAGTAACTCAGCAAAGGATTTATTTGACATTTCGAACCCCCCAAAAAGCCCCACCAATCACGCCACTGGTGGAAACCTGACAAAAAGGATGAGACTGACCCCACATCTGTCTGCAAAATGCTTTTTGCTTTCACTGGCTTTGTGGTTCGTGACAGTTGTTTTGTCTGGTGTTAATATTCTGAATAACCTAAGAGTGTCTAACAACAAAAAAAACATTCACGCTATTCGCTGCACCTAACAAACTCAAAATGACTCTTTGAGGGCTGGAGGGTACAGGTTACGAAAAGGGTGCCTTTGAGCTTTTCTGTATGTATTGTATTAAGGGAATGTGATGCTGTTAGAAATGCGTCTTGGTCCAGCTCTTCCATTAAAAAAATTAATAAATACATAAATAAATGCCGTATTTTCCAGTGTATGAGCATATGTGCAACTGTCGCAGCTTGGAATTGAAGCGGATTTACATGGCATAGGAGATGTGAGACAATCTATTTTCGTCAATGGATGTGACCGCTTTGTGTTTGCTTTCAACATTTAGCTTGTAGTAGACGTGCGGATTCCACCATGACGTCCCTGATCCACTGGTGAAAAGGATGATTTGATCCTCTCCCCTTTTATCTACAACTGCTTCATATAACAAAGCTGGTACAGAAAGTGCTTAAGAATGAATGACTCTATGTGTCTTTGTGCTGTCATATTACTTGTTATTTTTTGTTGTTGTTCTTTTAACTTCAAGATGACCAAGGAGTGGCTGCCTTTCCAGCAGCTCCTGTATTTTATTTTTCTATTGATTTCTTTCCTTTCACAACTTATTTATTATGCTTAGAATATCTTGTTTTTTTTTATATTTTCATCCACCCCCTTTCAAATTGCTGCTGCTGTGGGCTGCAAATTTCCCCATTGTGGGACTATTGAAGGCTTTCTGATTCTGATTTGCTGCTGTGAAATTTAAATTTCTCCACTACGAGACTAATAAGGGTAAATCCACTCCAATCCAATAAGGCACACCGGAATATAAGAAACACCCCCAATGAATGGTGTATTTTCAAACTTTTTCCATATCTAAGGTGCACCTTCAATGAATGAAAAAAAGTTTTCCAAATATATATAAATTTCTCAAAGAATTCCAAATATAAGGCACACCACATTATAAGAGGTGGCTGTAGAGGTTTGAGTTTGAGACTTTATCTACATGGGGAAATGGAGTTGGTAGCTGCTGACAGTAGTTGCGAAACCTGTTGTGGCTCAATATTACTACACATATTAGGCAAACCGGCGAATAATTTTTAAAGAAAATCAAGGCTTTTGGGGCCGCGTTATACACCGGAAAATACGGTAATTAAAAAAATAAAAAATAAATAACAATTGGCTGACACGTGAGCTTCCAGACTTGGTGGACAATGACGGGGTGAATATTTTTGACGTTATTATTCATTTAGTACTTTGTGATCCTTCACTTAGTAACATGAATCAATGAGCAAGCCCCCTGTGTGTCATTAATCAACAAGGTTTTCATATAACCTGATATTTCACAATGACAAAGTGGACATGGTGATCTCAACAACCTCTGTTTGACATCTTAGAATAAGACCTCAGTTTCATTACCCGGCAACAATTTTTCGCAATAACCCTCTAATGAAGACGCCAAAGGTAAGATTGCCTCACATTTGCGTAAAGCAGCATTCGTATTTCTTTTTACCTTTCTCAGATCACCTCCTTGGCAGTATTCCATGGCCAGTAGCGGAAGGTCGTTGGTAGCCACAAGTTTTTGCATCCCTTCGGGAACCTCCCTCGCCGCCACCACGTTGACATGATCCAACCTGGTCATAACATTTGTATCTTTTTAAATGTTTTGCTAAAGATATAAGTACACGTTGTATATTACTATACAATCAGCGCATACCAAAGTACTGTGCAGAAGCTCCAATTTAGCGATTCATCTCAATTTACCAAAACACAAGAAACATTTCATATTAGAGACACGTAATGGATCCCTTGTGAGTAATCACTTGGCAGCAATGTTAAGGAAAACACCCTTTGAACGGGAAGAAACTTTGAGAGGCATCCGTTTCGGGTGGGGCTGCCCTCTGTCTCTAACAATACTGAACCCAAAAAACTCATATGACAAATGAGTGAGCCTATCGAGATGTCAATGACTCACAGTGAAGAATAAAAATCACAGTTGCCTCAAGCATCCTTTATTGCATCGTAGGGGTTGAACAAACTAGTCCAAGTGGTCAATGTAAAGGCCCGGGGGTCAAAACTGGCCCGCCATATCATTCAATTCGGCCCACGAAAGCAAATCAAGCATGTCACATGCCATGATGCTTGCTAAAGTCCGAACCAAAATTTCAATTTGTTGTAATTAAACCACAATAACAGTCATATTTTTTTACTTCAAATTTGATAATTGGTTATTCATTAATTTGTTGTGTGCTCTATATGTGTGGCCCACGGCAAAAAATGAGTTTGACACTCTTGAACTACAATAGTCGATTAATGGACTTCAGTGATTATAACCTTTTCAGGGACAGCAGTTATAACTGGACATTTTATCATGTTATCACATTACAGAGTGCATGAATTGTTACGAACGTGGTGTGGATTAGTCACTTATCCTGTGTTTTCGACTTAAAGAATAGTCAATGCTGCTTGCAGCTTGAAGGCCAGACTTTATTGACGACGGGATGTTCTACCCAATCATACTAAAGTGTTTGGCGAGCGGCCCAGAAGAGTTGTTGCCTGCTGTTGCGAAGAAAAACTTGCATTGTGGAATATGCTCGGCTGTCTGTGTGAGTTCCTCAATACACAATAGAGCACACACTATGAAAGTGGAAGGTGTGCAAGAAATCCACTGCTGCATATGAAGAGGTTTGTGATTATTTTAACACTGCAAATTCCCAATATGCGGTAACATAAAGGATGTTTTCACTGAATTTCTATTACAAAGACACACTCAAAATTTTTGCTGACGAATCAATCACCAACAGGAGGTCCATCTTTTAACACAATGAAGTGACCTCGAGAGTTTTGAAACGCGCTCATAAATGAAATGTATTCTTATTAATGCTGCTGTAGTTGCCACCTCAATGGATGTTGCGTAATGGATAGACAATTTTTCATCCTTAGCAACACCTCTCGGCTTGGCGCTATTTTGCAAAGCAAAAGTAGACATGTCGAGATAACAAATTTTCGTTGATATGTTCCAGCCCCAAAGTATGGAACATTTAATCAGAGAGGCATTTGCGGGAGATGTTGTAATAATAAAGACGCAGGCAGACATGTTCATTTGTCAAATGACTGAACCCTTTTCACAAACGTGAGTGTTGACAAGATAAAAACAGTACGCTTTCGAGAGAGAAACTATTTGACTTTCTACTGAAAAACACGGTGTAGTGGAGGAAGACGTTCTTAATGAGCAGGATTGTCAGAATCAGAATCAGAATCAGAATACCTTTATTCGTCCCGCAATGGGGAAATTTGCAGATTGTATTATCCTTCTAAACATAGCATATGTTGGAATTTAAGGACATGTCATTCCAAAACATCATTTAGATAATGTTTTTACACATTACGTGGGCATTTGTGCTGTGATTATATAATAGCTTGCCCTGACGATCTTTGTCACAATGTGGGTGTACGTGTCCAGAGATTTGCGGTTGTCTGAGAACAACACACTTGTTAAAATGTTTTCATGGCCACATTTGAACTTGCAGTGACACACACTCACACATATACTGTACACATACATACACACACACACACACACACACACACACACACACACACACACACACACACACACACACACACACACACACACACACACACACACACACACACACACACACACACACACACACACACACACACACACACACACACACAAGTACACGCATTCATGTATGACGTCTTCAGTCTAGCAAACAAAAAAGAAAAAAAAAGACACACCCGCAACAGAGACATGAGGGACCTCTCCAAAGTCTCACAATGAGTAGGTGGCACTTTACTGTGCCAGAAATAACCACTTCAAATCCCCAAACAACCACTCACCTCAAACCCAAACCTCTAATTGTTAAATGCCCCGTGCCATTCTGACTATTTTCGGATAGTGGTTTTGCGTTGAGAAAACAGAAATGGGGGGGTGGAACTCTCAAATGTCAAACACATGTCATGGAATGTGTTGCAGTGAATCACAACAACAAACTCCAGTATTTTATTGTATTTTTCCCCAACACAGCTGAAGGAAAAAAACGGAGGCACTGGTTGATCAAAAGAATGTGAAAAAAAACCGGATTCCCTTACCAGAATTAGGAAAAGTTAGTATAGCTAATCTAGCATTGCTCAAACGAACATCTTTTTCAAATAGAGAAGAGAAAGTCACACAAAATGGTATACGTGAAAAAAGTTGTTGGTACTCTTCCAACGAAAGGAGAAGAAAAACTATACAATTCTGTAAGAATGTCCTTTAAGCTGAGACTTTGTCATTGTTGGGTGCTATACGGTAGTAGCGAACTCAACTAGCTTGACAAGAAGTAGCAATTTGGTCAAGTGAGTGGTTCTCCCAAAAAGAAAACTTGAAGACTGTATTAAGTTCATCCTGTCTACTTGATATCTAATTTAAAACAGATTCTTCTCTTACAGACAGTGTTTTTTTAGGTGATCAATTCTGACGAAGGCGGAAGTATACGCCGAAACATGTCAGGTAATTGAACACCTAAAAAACACTGTCTGTAAGAAAATAATCTGTTTTAAATTAAAACTTGAAGGTGTCTAATCATACTCACTCGCTGATAAAGTTTACTGTCAAACCAAATGTAAAACAAATATTTGTTGGGTATTTAAAACAACTGCCTTCAAGTTCTCTCGATTCATGCGAACAATTAATAAATAGCAAAAACGGACCAGCAAATTGTATCAATAAGGTATAACACATTAACTCTTTCACTGCCACCCCCAAATTTATTTCAGAATTGAAAATATGACGTCGAGCGCCATTCCCGAATTTGTTCGGGTTTTGTTTTTTCATCCTTAGGTGCTGATAAAGCGCTGGTAAGACCTTTGGCCGTGTTTTTTCCCTTCCACGAGGTGGCAGCATTTCACTTTTATTCCATGTTAGTGCTTTGTTATAGCTTCAGCTGTTGTTAAAACGCTATACAAGTCAAAATGTACGTATTGTATTTTGTACAGCCGCCCACATTTCATGCTCAGATAACTCCAACCCCATAAAACTTAGGAATTAACATTTTTTTCTGGTGAAAGAAGAAAGTCTAAGGTTTATTATGCTGCATTGAATATTTATGTAGTCCTAAAACTCAATAATCTGTGGGTCCTGCAATTTGAGTGAAAGTGACAAATACCCTGGCACTGGAGTGGACACATTTTTCGGGACACGTCGTCTGGCAGTGAATGAGTTAAGCAACAGATCAGTTATTATATCTTTGAACGGGAGAGCAACACACAATACAACACTCACAGGCAGATGTACTTTATCCTCTGCTAAACAAAGTATTTAATTAATTCTTTACATTCTATTCAATTGTGATAACTAAAGGTTTTTATGAAGCACAACTGGGTGCAAAATTAAAAAAAAAAGAAACACATTCCAAAGACAGATAGGCATTTTTGGGGCTGAGCAACTGACCTCTTCATGATCTGAATCTCCAGACACCATCTCTCTTTGTTTCGCTCACTCAGCTCCTGGCGGCACTGTTTGATTGCAATCTGCTCCTCTGTATCCTGTCAAAAAATTGGAAATATTAAACAACGATCAAAGAGAAACAGGCAAAAAGATAAAAGGCTTACGATAAAATTGATTTGAATCATGTATTATTAATAACAGACGAAAGTAGGAATGATGACGATGTGATTTATTATTTATATGCGGTAATATATCCGACAAATGTAATGGCAGCCAAAGAACCAATAATATAACATATAGCATATCATCAGTTAAGGAGGTGATGAGCAACACAAGAGTACATCTCACTCCGTGTTTCTCATGCCGTCACCATGGTTAAATGGATGCCCGTAACGTGAACTGCCTCCTTATAATAAAACCAAGCATTGTCATCTATCCGGGAAGAAGGAAGTTTAATCATCAGCGGCGCGTTATTCAGGTACTCAATGTTCCACTTCTGCCCGGCCTTTTTTGTGTGGTGGCACAACCGTAAGTGACCATTCCTACTTCCTTCATCATGTTAACATGATATCCAACTGACATATTTATTGATGGGCTGTGGACATGTTATAAATTATCCTCTAATAAAAGTTAAGGTATACTACCATATTTTGAAATGATCAATAGTTGAAAATACTCGTTTCAAAACAATATTATTGGTAATAAATTTTCAATGCAACAAGCAGCACTGCAATGCCATTTTATTTCTCCTATTTTGGAGCGGTTTACTCCTTGGTCTGTTTTTAAAATATTTATGGTACAAGCCATACAAACTGTTTAAAGTTCGAAACAATCTTATCATGTAATGCAATCAACAAACAGTTTGTGTATACACTCCTGCAAGTGACGAACATAAACGAAGTGAAACAGAACAGAAGAGGAAGGTCCTTAAAAGTGTGTGCTCATACTTCCATGAACAACATCCCAAAATGCTCATCCTATGACAAGGAGTCATGTGACGATACTGTTTTTGATCATATTTTTGATCACATAGAAATAAAAAGTTTCTTGGGTGTGAAGTCTAACTATTAATAAAAAACAAATGACTTTCCTAAACATCAAAAAAGAAATGCCTCTCTCTCTGTCTATCTCTCTTTCTCTCTCTAGCCTTGCTTGCGCAATATATCTTTTTTTTTTCTTTGAAAATCTCCTAATGTTGTTGGACCGACGGTATATCTTACAGTACCATACATGATACAGTATGCAACGCAAACCTTATTTTGCCATCTGGTGACATTCCCAAAGCCGCCCGTGCCCAAACGCTCCTTCAGTTCCCAGGGTCCACAGCTCTGTGGCTGATGAAGGGGGACACGGTTCATAGCCTCAACCAGGGCTCCTGCAATGGGCCACAGCTGCAGGAAAAAAATAATAATTTGAGGCTGCTGAAAATGTATACAGTACTTTTAGAATTGCAAATGAATCTCATAGCATAAAGCTTTCCATGGCTTTGAGAGATTGTGATCGTCCAATAAAAGCACAGTTAATCTTTTTGGCAATACAGTGTACAGTGACGCCTATACCTGTGAAGTAAAACAACAACACACAACACCCTAAGAACACCATATCATCAGTGAAGCATTTTCGTGGCAGCATCATTCTTTAGAAGTATTTAACTTCAAGTTCCACATTCCGTTCAGTTAAAGCATTACCGCCCCCCCCCCCCCCCACCCATCTTCCTTCAGGTACATCTTCATTTACTGTAAATGTGAGGCACTACAAATGGGGATAGGTATCGACAACTCACGGGCTTGATGTTATTATAGTGAAGGAGTGTGATGAACTGACCTGGGAGTTTGTAGCTGTACATTGAATAAGGTACAGCTACTGAAATGGCACAAATTGCATATAAATGCACTTTCTATTCACCTTCCAACAGTTTATGCACTGATAAACACAGCGTGTAATTTGCGCAGAAATAAAGACGCGCCTGTGTTATAACTTTGTTAGAATACAACGGATCACTAAACTTCCCTAACAAGCAAACGAGTCAAAACTATGGACGATGGTACACAACCCCTACCTTTTTTCTAATAGTTGTGCGTCCCGACTGAGTAAATGTCCACAATTTTTGTTGGATTACGATGACTGAAAATCTCCACGAAAAGTTTAACTTCCTGATTGGGAGATTTCCTGTAAACCTGTAGGCCCCGCCCACTAGGGGGCAGTCACGCAAACTGCTCTGAATAAATGTCATCGTTGAATGAGGATGCTTTTCAAATACACTTTTTTAAAAATCATGTCAAAAGAATAAATAGTACAAGAAATAGTATAGTGGTACATATTATACATATCTATTGATCCGAGGGCAACATACGGTGCACATGTGGGTAATACATCTTCTACCTTGAGGTCCTGTTTTGAAAGACATCTCTGCCTGCGTGGGTTGATATTATCCAACATCGCAAAAACACGCTTAAGTGAAGATTCTAAATCAGGGCTGTCAAACTGATTTTGGCAAGGGCCAAATTGCAAATATAGTTTCCATTGGTGTCTATTAATTCTGCAAAAAAATATGTAAAAGTATTTTAATCAAAGCATAAAGCATTTCCCCTTTTCGATTTTGTTTCAGGCCTCATTCGAACAGACATCAGCAGTCCTTGCAGTCTAGAAGCAAGTCACTCTGAATTCTTTAGTTATGCAAAAAGACAGTTGAGCAAAGGTGCTCCAACATCAATTTGGGTAGTGGATCTCTGACCACACACGGGACACTGTTGTTCGGTTTGTAGTTTTTTGATTATTTTCATGTTCTGTGATTTATGTTAATTAGATTTTTATTGAATTTAGTTTGGTTTCATGTGTTGCCTGTATCCATTTTATGTGTGTCTTGCTCAAGAGGTTTTTGATTCAGTGTATGGGAATTTTATGATCCTTTTTCAAATATCAACAAGGATAATGAAAAACGCTTTCAATGGGCCCCAATGTAAATAAGTGAGCATAATTTCAGTACATACATGTTTTACTGTAGAATATATAATTACTGGTATCAGTATGTGAGTTCGGGCGGCCTGGTAGTCGAGTGGTTAGCACACCGGCTTCACAGTGCAGAGGTCGCCGGTTCGCGTCCCGGTCCGACCTCCCTGTGTGGAGTTTGCATGTTCTCCCCGGACCCGCGTGGGTTTTCTCCGGGTCCTCCGGTTTCCTCCCACACTCCAAAAACATGCATGGCAGACAGATTGACCACTCCAAATTGTCCCTAGGTGTGAGTGTGAGTGTGACTGTTGTACGTCTTTGTGTGCCCTGCGATTGGCTGGCAACCAATTCAGGGTGTCCCCCGCCTCGTGCCCGAAGACAGCTGAGATAGGCTCCAGCAACCCCCGCGACCCTAATGAGGAATAAGCGGTACGGAAAATGAGATGAGAATATGTGAGTTGTCCTGGCAGATGAGAAATTAATGAAACCACAAATATGAAGACACACCTACCACACCCTTTATTGCAACACAGTAACTTGAGGTTCACAGAACATGGAACAGCTCCGCAATAGTTCATGTTCAGCAAATTAAGTTCAATAGATCGGGATACTATCTTCCTGAACTTAATATCTTGCATAAATTCCATCAGGCATCATAGAAGAAATATGATCCTTGTTGCTCATCATGAACAAGGAGTGCTAATGGAACACAGATGGGAATAAACCATCTGCAGCCATCGCAGTTACTTTATATGGACATTTTAAATAGTGAATCCACAGTAAACAAAGAGCATTGTTTAATGCACAGGTGTCAAAGTCAAGGCCTGCGGGCCAAATCCGGCCCGCCACATCATTTTTTTCGGCCCGCGAAAGCAAATCAAACTTGTTAAATGCCATGATGATTGCTAAAATCTGAGCCAAAATTTCATATTTTTGGATGTCAACCACAATAAAAGTCATTATTCTTGACTTCAGATTTGAAAACGAGTTATTCATTAATTTGCTGTGTGCTCTATATGTAATATTTGAAGGGATTTAAACATTCCAATGGGTTCCCCAAATTCATAACGGCCCTCGAGAGGAAACCATAACTACAATGTGGCCCGCGGCAAAAAATTACTTTGACACCCCTGGTTTAATGCATCACCGTTTTTTTTTTCTAAATTATCTTGTTCATTCTAGAGCAGGGGTGTCAAAGTCATTTTTTTGCCGCGGGCCACATTGTAGGTATGGTTTCCTCCCGAGGGCTGTTATGATTTTGGGGAAGCCATTAGAATGTTTAATCCGATCCATATATTACATATAGAGCACACAACAAATGAATGAATAACTAGTTATCAAATCTGAAGTCAAGAATAATGACTGTTATTGTGGTTTATATCCAAAAATATGAAATTTTGGTTAAGAATTTAGCAAGCGTCATGGAATTTCATACGTTTGATTTGCTTTCGCGGGCCGAAAAAATTGATGTGGCGGGCCGGATTTGGCCCGCGGGCCTTGACTTTGACACCTGTGTTCTAGAGGCTGATTTTCTCAGGAAAGAATAAAAAAGATTGTGGTTGTGACAAATGGCTCTTAGTGCCAAGTGTTTCATCAGACACACTGGCATCAAGTCAACAACAACAATCTTAGCAAAGCCCTAGAGGTCGCAGACAGATGGAAAATGAATCATAACTTAGCATAACTTTAACATTATAGGATAAGAAAGTTAGGTTGTGATCCTCGTCAAATTATGAACTGAGAAAACCTAAGACATTGGTAACAGTGCATTTTATGCACCAGTATGTTATTCTGCATTTGGTATACCTGAAGAATGAAACTTTCCAATAGTCCTTTCAACCCCTCACATCAAACTGGCCATACTTTCACCCGCAGAACCACCATGCTAATCCAAATAATTTTTGTTGATGGTTAGTTGCCAACCCCGCGATATAGAATTTCACTCATCAATGTTGTTAATATTATGCTGTCCGCAGTTTGGTTTGCCAAGAACAAGTTGTCTATGGAGAAACTTGTCAAAGATAACATTCATTTTATTATGTGTTGGAGCAATATGATACCAACAAAGCTTCTAAAGATGGCATTGAATTGCTGTCTGCGACAGAAAAAAACGATTTTCCACTCAGCAAATTTCCCAAAGCTGCGCTAATGTGCCTTGGCGGAGGAATAGAATGGCAGGCTTACAAAACTGCAACGTCTAAGCTGCTAAATGCTGATGGTTTCACAGCTCTCCAGATGATACCAGATGAAACCAAAATTGTTATAAATACAATGTCAATACAAAAAAAATGTATTTTGTCAACAGTATGATATGAGAGTAAATAGTAATAATACTTCCGATGGTGAATTAAAATTCAAAATAATCCAAATAAATAACATATTTTCCTTACGACCGGGTTACAGGTTGAAAGTTTAAGGAAGGCAAAGAAATCAGCAAAAGTCTTTTTCGTTGTATCATCAGCTCATACTGAAATACTATATGTGTTGACTGTCTCCAAATGAAAGGGAAATTATGTTGAAACAACTTACTCATTATACTTTATGATACATACTCACACAATACTATAGAAATACAGCTCAAGTGATACAGAACTTTGTTAATTACATTTCAATCTATAGAGATTAAATAAATAGTGGTTTTATGCATAACTTGCACATTCATATGTCATTTATGACTTTAATATCAAGAAATATAAAACAAAAAAGGGGGGGCACAATTCAATTGTGTGTGACGGTGTGAACTCCACCCTCCCTCTCGTCTGCATCGTCATCATCCGGCCTGAAGAGTAGCAGTGTTTCCCCTTCTGAGGTCATAGCACCCCCTACCCCAACCTTCTCTCCTCCCCGCTCCACATCTTTCCTCTCCACTCCTCTCCTCCTTCGCTTGCCCTCCCCTCCCCTCGTGGAGCTTTAAAAAGTGAGAACAACCGCCGGGGAAGCTCACTCCCAGCGAGGCATCCATTCGAAAGCTCACAAACACCACCATCAACATCATCATCATCATATCATCTTGTATTTGGTGGTAAGAGCCTCTTTTCTTTTTTCTGCACTTGCACAACCTGAATTAAATCTTCTCTGCATGATCACATTAGGATGTTTTCAAGATGCACATGCATGATACTGCAGCAGATGACTTACACGTACATAACTTACACTTCTGGCGAGTCATAGTTTTGTTCTTTGGGTATGTGATGTTTTAAAAAGGATGTACCTGTATATATGTTTTTATTCTTGTATATGTCGATTTAGTACAGGATACATATCACATTTAAATCATTATGTTCATCTTACAATGCTTTTTATTGTATTGCTTTCAACCTGCACCACAAATGTCATTTTAAATATTGTTATGAATGCACATAGATAGAAGTTTCCATATTAATAGGAACATGTAGTATGTTTGTTTGTTTTTTGAAAAGCTAATTTTTAATGCCATTTGCAGGCATTTCTCTCTCTCTCTGTCTCTCTATCTATCTATCTATCTATCTATCTATCTATCTATCTATCTATCTATCTATCTATCTATCTATCTATCTATCTATCTATCTATCTATCTATCTATCTATCTATCTATCTATCTGTCTGTCTGTCTGTCTGTCTGTCTGTCTGTCTGTCTGTCTGTCTATCTATCTATCTATCTATCTATCTATCTATCTATCTATCTATCTATCTATCTATCTATCTATCTATCTATCTATCTATCTATCTATCTATCTATCTATCTATCTATCTATCTATCTATCCATCCATCCATCCATCCCATATCCACCTATCCATCCATCCATCCATCCATCCATCCATCCATCCATCCATCCATCCATCCATCCATCATCCATCATCCATCCATTGTTCCATCGTTGTATCTATCGTCTATCCATCTATCAATCAATCAATCAATCAATCAATCAATCAATCAATCAATCAATCAATCAATCAATCAATCAATCAATCAATCAATCAATCAATCAATCAATCCAGCTCGCTAGCTAGCAACCTATCTACAAACCTATTTATCTAGACATTAATTTTAGAAAAATGTTTTTAAATTATTTGTCTTAGTCTGTGTAATACCCGGAAAAGAATGCCATTCGACAGTAGTCAAATGTTTTAAATATCTACTTTTTCAAACTATCTCTCTCATCTACAGTATTGATAACATCTGCACCGGTTCATTGTCTTCTCTTCTTTGTATTTTTTGCCCAAACTATAAGTTGCTGCAGCACCAAAGTGTGTCCGATTTGAGCCTCCTGCCTTCTCTGTTCTTTTTTCCGTGGATATTCGAGTCACACTCTTTGTTGATACTGTGCACCATTGCACACTAACATTGCCGAAGTAGTGCTTTGTATCTGCATTCCAGGATTTGTGGTCACTTCAGTTCATGATGTGAGTGAGTCACAAAGTTAAAACGCTAACACTGTTTCCGTATTGGTATCAGGACAAAAATAAAACTCAGCAAAAAAAAACCTTTGAATTCAGAGATTTTGTATTTATTAAGTGCTTTTATCAGAAGCCATCGATTCTTTCACCCGTTTCAGAGCAGCCCTGGAAGATGAGATGACTCAGGACGACTCATTCTTTTTAATGCTGATCTCTGTGGATTTTTATTGCTTCCCATGTTGCTCTTCTCTTCATTCTCTCTTTTCTCTCCTTTCATCTGCCTCTATCCAGATGTCTCATCTCTCCATTTTCTCTTGTTTATTTGTTGCGCTGGGTATGCGCATTCAAAATTTCAAGGCCCCACACCGAGCCCAGCAGTGGGGGGGAGGCTTGAAGGCAACAATGCTGCTTTATGTTCTGTGGGACTTTTAAAGAGCTGGCATAGTGAAGCATGCACCAATGCCAATCCCCCTGAGTGACTGCGGAGAATGAATAATGCCTGCTAAGTAGCTTTCTGGCATAGCATATTGTAGCAGGGTAGAAAGAAACAATGGCCAAATTGAAGCTTTAGTGATCCCAACATGTCCAACTGATTCTAAAACATGACTTCTTTCTCCACAATGGATGACATGTAGTCACATTGAACTTTTATCGAACTGCAAATTAAAGTCTTTCATAAATGAAATCTAATTGAAAAATATAAACTGTCTTTCATATTCATTGATACTTAATTTGCCCTTACTTTATCATAATCCTAAACTACAGGACAAAAAAAGATATTATTTTATTTATTTGCTAAAGAATACATGGGAAGAGTAGAAATACTTGCATATTAAATCGCAATGGCATTACAAGGAGAAAAAAAAACAGTTCAATTTTAGTGCTGTGCAAATAAAGTTGAGTGAAGTACTCTTCCTCACACTTGATGAATCTAAATGCACACTTCACTGTGTAGGAACAACCCTAAATTTAGTCACTTCGCGCAGAAATGCAAGTATGTTGTACTTTTTCACCATTTCTGCGTCCACATTTTGTGGTCATTACTGGAAGTGAAGAATGTCCCACCTTCATCTCTCAGAACCTCAGTGCTCTGTCTTCGTTGCATTTGCTTGTTAAGTTGAATAAGTCCAAGCAGATACAAACTCAATAGAGGAACAGTAAACACTGAAATGGGCCATTTTACCCTTTTTTCTTGCTGAAACCAATAAATTATAATATTACATGATATAATTTAGCTGTTGGAATTTTCCCATTCATCATTGCGGTGGGAAGTGGCGATGTAATAAGGTTTTGGTGCTTCATTCACACTCGGATTGAATGCTTGTTGTTTCCCATAATTTGGTTACCCTCGGACCACCATGCCACTGCCCAGGATACAAACACTTTTCAATCATATTAAAGCCTCCAAAAACGTGATTGCAAGATTGAGGTCAAATGACACATATAGTACAGCTGTGATGCATGTCTTTGTTTTAATCGGTGCACGCGGTTGCCCTACAAACCTGGCAGTGTTGTGACTCAGTGTCTGGCTTCTGATCCTCTGAAGATGTTTTCACTTGTTCCACTCATATTTGACCTACTAAGAAAATGAAAAAAAAGCACAATCCTCTAAAACAACCCTATGAACAATGTAACACACGAAGTTTCCCAAAGTTAGTAAATAGGGGGGGAAAACATATCTGTTATTCCGATAATGAAGCCAAACAAGCAAAACAGCTCTTCATCCATACTGATGGCCTCATTGTAAATTCTTGCGATCAAAGTCAGCAGTGACCCGATTCTCTAATAATAATAATAATAATAATAATAATAATAATAATAATAATAATAATACATTTAATACATATTATTCAGGGTGATTATCCTGTTTTGTGGGGGTACTAAGTGGGTTTTTCAGTTACTCTCAATTGTGTTTGGAAAATGGCCAAAGCCAACACCCTTAAATCTTAAACCTTTTCAGTGTTTACAACCACAAATCCTCCTTTGTGCCAAACCCCGAAATTCATGTCACAAATAAGAGTCATATTGAGTCTCATAAGCCATTCAACACAATACGAAGGACAACGTGTACACATTTCTCACTACAATGCAATTGCCACATGAGCTAACAGTTAGCCTTGTGTCTTGTCGCTCTTCTTTGTATTTTCAGGATGTTCTATCGTACAAGCTAACTAGCCAATAGTTAACACACAGTTAAGCCACTAACTGACTAGACACTAGCTAACTACCACGGTTTAGCCACTAGCTCACTAGCTAACTAGCCAGTAGCGAACGAACACAGTTTAGCCACTAACTAACTAGCTAGTGGCTCATTAGCTTGTGGCTAGTGCCTCCAGGGGAAAAATGTGTGTGTGCGTGTGTGTTTGTAAAAGAAAAGAACAAAATTGTTTTCGAAACAACACCGGCACCGCATGCCTTTGGAAGTAATAATGACATTTTGAGGTTGTGAGCTGAACCCAAACATGGCCTCATGACTCTCAAATACAAGAGGCTCCAAACAGGGTGGGAAGCACATATGTTCATGTCTGATGTGGGTGTGTTGCAGGGCTTGATACTGTATGTTTCTCAGCCAGTATTTCAGCAGGAAACACATGTTTTCAACAGACAGGGCCAGCAAGAGGGGGGCACAGCTAAGCCGCACAGCTGCACAAAAGGAAAACAAAACGGAAACTACAGGCTGTTGCACGTGAGTCAGTGAGGTTCAGTTTAGGGGGACTTTAGGAGGGGGGCTTGTCATAGCACTCGGCAATAAAAAGTCAATTTGCTTTGTTTTACACAAGAACTAGAAAGTGACCCGTCCTTTTAGTGGTGAGTGTGTGTTTGCTTTAATGGACAGGGCAGTACATCTTATTGGGCTCGTAATTGTTTTGCTTTTAGTGTGTGTGCGTGTATGTGTGTGTAAGTGATGTGAAAACAAAGTTATGCTCTGCTTTGTGTGTGTCCAATCAAGCAGAGAGGGTGAACCGGCAGACAGCAGAGAATGAAAACTTTCCCAAGATTAGTGGATCAGACTGTATTTTTGGTTGAATACAAATTTGGGGAATGAGGGGGTTGAAAGTACTGTACATTATTGTATTGTAATTTTAGAGAAGCCAGGAACTGCTTTTGTGTCTTTCACCTGTATAGTTTTCGAGGTATCCGTTGAGAGCCTCCTCACATACCTGGAAAGGTACAACAAATACATTTTGTCCCCCAGTACAGGAAACCTTTAGAGGACACCTGTGTCTTTGGAGCACCGGACGTTTTTACTAAATTTAGTTACAGGGTGAGTCATTGACAGCGTAGTGGTTTACTTGTTTGACTTCCGTGCAGGAAGCACAGTTTCAGTTCCTTCAATTTTAAATTGAGTATGACTGGGTGGATGTGTGACACTACAGTATGACTGGTAGTGTTTATATAATATATGTTCCCTTTTTTCAACCTTACTAATGGCTTGTACCATCATTGTGTTAAAAAAATTATCAAACAAGGCCTTGAGTACATAGTTTCCCCACCATGCTATACAGTATATCCAGAGAGACATATTGTAACCTTATACAGGGATTACCTATACGATGGAATTATATTTCAACAGTGACAACATGTCCAGAATTTTTATGAAATTAACTTATTTTCTGCACTATAAGGCATGCCTAAAAGAAAATATTTTTTTCAAAAACTGACCATGCGCCTCATAATCCTGTGCGCCTTATGTATGGAAAATATTTTAAAATATGTCATTAATTGAATGTGCCCCCTTATAATGTGGTGCACCTTGTTTTATGGAAAATGTTTTTTTTAATATGCCATTCGTTGAAGGTGCACCTTGTATTCCAGAAAATATGGTAGTTATACAGATTATAAATCGCATTTCAAGTGAAAAGATTACAAAAGTTTTTCGCCCCGACTACTTTTCTCTTACTGCAAAACCGAGCATTGACACAGGTGTGTCTAGCTTTTTCTATCCAGTATACCTGTATGTGAATGAAAGTGAGTTAAATAAATGTGATTACAAAATAAATGATTAATTAATTGAACCCCAAACACATCATTCAACTGTCCTGTCCAATGCGTTACGACCAACTTCCTCCATGAGTCAGTGTCGAATCCATGTTTCCTCCCCACTTGTCCCGCCCTTTCCTCCCAGCGGCTTCCCCGGGGCACGGGACATAGGTGCACAGAAAGGAAGCAGCACAGGAAATGAAGGGACTGTAGCAAGAATTTTATGATTATTTTTCCTTCAATTGTTGATTCATTATCAACGATTAGTATTCATTCAACAAAGACACGAAATGCCTATTAGTCAACTTCCTGGTTATAGTTGGTTGTAACTTGTTCTTATATTTAGTGTCCATGTGTCCTGGCCCCTTGTCGCGGGAAAAATGCCATTTATTCCCTTTGGGCTTCAAAATCTTAATGTGTTTAGTTTGTTTATTGCAGCATCAGCTTTTGTTAAAGGACAACCGACGTCTCCGGACAAGTTGTGTCTATAATTTGTAAAATGGCTTCAAATGACGCTACTGAGCGTATTTTACAAAGATTCCACCGCATATAGCTATATTTTACGTTTTAAGACTCGCGCTGAATATTCAGGAAGTCTTATTTTTGAGTTGGTGATGAGTCCGTACGTGACGTCACTAAAGGACCGCCCCTGACCGTAAAAAAGACGCATTGTCCATCACATCAATCTATTTTGCTGTACTTGTTTGGTCTGGGGACCTCGTGTTGCACCCAAAAGCCGCCAGAAGGCCAGAAGAGGTCGTCCAAGCGCCATATAAGGAATTTATCAGCCTGTGGAAACGGAGGCGGCCACAGGAGGTCACCATTTTGTGCCTCTTTTTTTTGGTTGAAAGATTTCCCCCCAATGTTGCCTTTAATCGATTGCAAACATGTATGCTTTCCTCTACAGAACTATTTGAATCATATTCATAACTGGATGTGTAACAAGAAAGCATATTCTCCAAATCTGAAGCCATTGTTTTGATTCACTAGCAATGCAAGACGTCTTGGCGTGATGTCACAAACTGGGGGCGGGACTTTCTGAAAATGCCCAATTCGCAGCTCAATTTTTTGTAGATTTTGGACACTTTAAGTCATTTTTATCTGTGTTTTGCATTTGACTAAAAATATCATACTGCGTGTTTTGGGTATTTTAGATGCTATAAAACGTTTTTCTGATGTCAGTTAAAAAAACAAAAAAGTGACGTCGGTTGTCCTTTAAAGCACTGTATAAATCAATATGTATTGTAATGCAGTGGTCCCCAACCTTTTTTGTGCCACGGACCGGTTTAATGTCAGACAATATTTTCACGGACCAGCGGATAACATTTTGCTCGCTTACGGTGGGCTAATTTTAGCGATATGTATCACCTGACCTTGACAAGCGTTTTGACATGAGTCAAGAGTAAGTCATAGACGGATGTAATCAGGTAATTTTTCATTTTTCAAAATAAAACATAGTTCAGAATCAGATAGTAAATAGACTGTGAGTAAATAGATTTATTCTTTCTGCACGGCCCGGTACCAAATGACCCACGGACCGGTACCGGTCCGCGGCCCAGAGGTTGGGGACCTCTGTTGTAATGTATTGTATGTATGACCCAAAGTTTGTAGTGATGTTCCCCAGGGCTGCATCTTAGTCCCACTTCTATTCTCTCTACGTAATAATTGAAGTCATGGTTTGGATAGTTGTCATCTTTATATAGATAATGTTTTGTGTTTATTATTTTACTTGATGTTAACAGTTTTGTTAAGCGCTTTGTTATTGCTTCAGCTGTTGTTAAAGCACTATATAAATCGTATAGTATTGTATTGATAACCTTTAACTCATTCACTGCCAGAAATGTGCAAAAATACATATATCCACTTCGATGTCTGGGTTTTTGTCATTGTCACTCAAATTCCAGCACCCAGAGAACATTGAGTTTTAGGACTGCATAAACATTCAATACAGCGTTAGAAACCTTAGTCTGTCTTCGTTCATCAGAAAAAAAAGAGTTCATTCCGAAATTATTTGGGTCTGGAGTTATATAAGCTTGAAATGAGGGCAGCTGTCCAAAATACAATGCAATACATATACATATTTGTCCATATAGCGCTTTAACAACAGCTGAAACTGGAACAAAGCACTAACATGGAAAAAAGGGAAATGCTGCCCCCTTGTGAAATGGAAAAAAACATTGCCAGAGGCCATGGCCAGCGCTTTATCGGCACGCAAAGCAGAAAAAAAACCAAAACCCGAACAAATTTGGCAATGGCGCTCTATGTCATATTTTAAATTACCGAATATATTCGTGAATGGCAGTGAATTAGTTTATTGCATTTATTGGTGGTAGCAATGTCTGAAAAAACTACAGTTTTACAAAACTGCAAAGCTAATAATATGTATTTTTTTATTGTTTTCAGTTCGACCCATCTATAACAGTTATTTCAAATCAGTCGTATGTGAATCTAAAATTCATTTTGTGGTTGCAGATAATTGAAGAGCTTCAAAGACCTACCAAGACCATGACCAAAATACATTTTTTAGTGATATCTTCTCTCTTCTGCTGCCTAGCCGACAGTGTAAGTAGCACACTTCCTTTCTGCACATTTATAAAATAGCATTATAATCTTTCAAATAAAACTTTGTTTGACCCACTTTTATATATATTTTTTGAGTGACATTCCTCCCACAGCCTGTTGAGCTATCTAGCTGGCTACCTAGCTGGCTAGCTATTTGCTGTCTATTAGCTATCTATCTGGATAGCTGGCTATCTATTAGCTATCTAGCTCGCTATCTATTATCTAGCCATTGGCTAGCTAACTAGCTTTCTCCACTGTGAGACTAATAAAGGCATATCCAATCCAATCCAATCCAATCCATTATTATTATTATTATTATTATTATTATTATTATTATTATTATTATTATTATTATTATTATTATTATTATTATTATTATTATTCATTTCAAAACACTTTCGCAATACTCTATAATTTTTTTTCTGCACCACAAGTAAACCAACCAATCCTTCTCATTTGACCAAGGCACAATGACAAATTAAGTCCCATTCCCAGTCTTGAACTTTTGTGCTGTTGTATATTTTGCAGGCGGAGCTGCTCCGCTCCAAGAGAGGAACTCGTTTTTACCGAGGTGAGCCTCAGAGGAAGACATCCAGGCGGGCACTTTTCATTGTTCATATCCAGAAGTCTTCACCTTCCTTTGACACCTCCCGTGAGCCCAGCCATTCTTTTTCTTTTTTGCCTTTCCTTATAACAACATCACCTCAGCTTCAGATTCTTTTGTTCCGCTCTGTTTGTCCATGTAACAATCACCATTTGTAATCTTCTAATCTGATTGGCTTTTGATTTGCATGTATTTGTGTGTGTTTTCTCAGCACGTTGTGTGGATAGTACAACGTCGGCCGTGCATAGTTATGGGGACACTTGGCTCCGATGGAAGGGACAGCGTGTGGAGTATTGCCGTTGTGCTTTTAGAGGACGAGAACTGTGTCACGTTGTGCCCGTCATCAGTGAGTGCGACATATTATCAACACGATTCTGCTTTCACATCATGAACCACCAAGAACAGTTAGTGTGTTTACTTTCAAAACAAAAATACTGTACATTGATAGTGACCAATTGATTTTTTTTTGTGTGTAGCCTCACGGCGGCGCGGTAGCTTAGTACAGAGGTCATGAGTTCAAGACCTGGTCCGGCCTCTCTGTGTTGAGTTTGCATGTTCTCCCCGGGCCTGCATGGGTTTTCAACGGGTTCTTTGGTTTCCTCCCACATCCCAAAAACATGCATGGCAGGCTGATTGAACACTCCAAATTGCCCCTAGGTGTGAGTGTGAGAGTGACTGTGTTTTGTCTTTGTGTGCCCTGCGAGTGGCTGACAACCAATTCAAGGTGTCCCCCGCTTGGTGCCAGAAGACGACTTGGATAGGGTCCAGCACCCACCGCGACCTTAATGAGGAATAAGCGGGACGGATAATGGACGCAGGCACCCTCAGAAGACATATTTTACTTCAAAATGTCACTTTAGAGACACACCCCGAAGTGATGCCAGCCAATCACCCACAGAACAACCATTAGCGCTCACACACACCTAGTGTTTAGTGTTAGGGTGTTTCATTAACCTGCCATGGATAATTTGTGAATGTGGGAGGAAACCGGAGTACCTTTTTTAATTTATTGAGGTATGGCAGGTTAATTAACTCATTCACTGCCAGATGTGTAAAATGTGTCCACTCCAGTGCCAGGGTGTTTGTCATTGTCACTCAAATTCCAAGACCCACAGAATATTGAGTTTTAGGACTACATCAACATTTAATGCAGCGTCAGAAACCTTAGACTGTCTTCTTTCATCAGAAGTAAGAGTTAATTCCTAAATTGTTTGGGTCTGGAGTTATATGAGCTTGAAATAAGGGTGGCTGTCCAAAATACAATGCAATACATACATATTGGTTTCTATAGTGCTTTGACAACAGCTGAAGCTGGAACAAAGCGCGGAGATGTAAAAAAGGAAAATGCTGCCCCCTTGTGGAATGAAAAAAAACATTGCCAGGGGTATTGTCAGTTCTTTATTGGCACCCAAGCAACAAAAAAGAAAACCCAAACAAATTTGGGAATGGCGCTCTACGTCATCCCAATAAATTTGTGAATGGCCGTGAATGAGATAAAAAAATAGCTAATGGCCTTCGATGCTTAAGGGGCACCGTATTTGGTATTGAGCTGAATGAATCAATATCAGCATGTTTAAAAGTAATGTCTGTTAGGGTCATTATTTGGCTTAACAATGTCGTATTTGTTTGTCATTCATTTGTCTGTCCACTCACACACTTGGTGAGCAAAACAAAATTTTGCTGTGGCTCATAATGACTGAATCCCTGCTGACCACATCATCCATTCTAACCACGGTTCACTTTATAGGCTTGTGACATGCAGTCCACCTTAACCCTATTTGGTTTTCTGCCCTTTCTAGACTGCTACACATCTCATTGCTACAATGGAGGGACATGCAAGGAAGCTGTGTACTCTTCGGACTATATTTGTCAGTGCCCCACAGGCTTCAGTGGCTCCCAGTGTGAGATCAGTAAGTAGGGCCCGGCTCAAAATCTCTGTTTATGTTCTTTTGAAAGTATTTCATCAGTGGTTTGGGGGTTGATAGAAGCACAAATTTACCTTGAATAAGTCTTGTGTTTGTGTTTACAGTTGTGTAGGAACAGAAAAGGGCTTTCCCCCCAAAGCTGAAAACATAAAATTGTCCAAAATCTTTTATGATGAATGACTAAGATTATGTAGTCGAGCCCATACCCAGAAAAAAAATTAAAATGTGTCTCTTAAGACATTTGGATTAATTATTACAAAAATAAAACTCTCTAAACCATGCAAATATCACTGATGTATGAATGTTTTATATCTGTCCAATTCTTTCGGAGACAGTTAGACACCACACCCTCTCAGTTGAATAATTACGCATAGTACATCACTAAGTGGCAGCTAGCCAGTGATAGCCTTAGTGAAAGCCAGAGTCAATAAATTTGTGCTTTTAATTCTTCAGTCATCGACGAAGCGTTACAGGTTTCTCACATTACATAAAAACAGACCCATTATATCACATAAATGTAAAATTGACGTTTTCTTTCTTTCAAGACAATCTCGCTGCTCGTTCTGTGTTTGCTCCTTGGCCACGTGGGGGCGGTATAATTGAATTGAGCTCCACAGACTAGCAAATTTAGCCTGGATATTATTAGATTCGATTCGATTAGATTAGCCTTTATTTGTCTCACAATGAAGAAATTTACATTTCACCGCACCAAAAACAAAATACAGTGAAACCTTAGTTTATTAACCCCTTGGTTTACGAACTTTTCAGTTTACAAACGTTACATTTATGAAAAATTTACCTTGGCATACAAACTATTTTTTTGGGATACACACGGAGCTGCCACAATGAGCTGCCTAACAAGAAAATGGTGGCCACTGTTTTTGTCCTCTATTCCCCGCCCTCAGTCTTCGGTTAAAGCCACGTGATTGGTCAAGAACGCATCAGTGGGGGATGGGGTTACAGATGGAGAGAACGCGGCCGTTCTCCAAAAACCAAAATGGCGTCTTCGGTTAAAGCCACGTGATTGGTCAGGAACCCAGCAGTGGGGCGGGGTTAAACATTAAAGATACAGGCAGACACAGAGAGAGAGACACACACGAAAGGGAGATGACAGAGTTTGAAACAAAAAAACAAAAGTGAAAAAATGAAATAGTGAGAAAATGCATAGAAAACAGTGAAATTTGGACCCATTTCAACGTTGATAGTTCAAAAGCAGAGTGTAGACTGGAAGGTTAAAATATGCCATCAATCAGGCTCCACAAATAACCCGCACAAGTCATCTGTACACTTGATGCAGCAAGCTATCAACCCAGCTAAACAGATCACAATTGATGAAGAACTAGATACAATTATCACAGAGAAAGCACCTACAAGGGATCATTCCTCAAGATGGTGAAAGAAGCCTATGTTCCTCATCAAGTGTTTAATGCTGAGGAAACTGGACACTCCATTCCATCAAGCCATTAAGGACCATCACAAAGGTAAATAAAGTGACTTTATTGTATAGTACAATTTATTTCTTTAATCATAATACTATAGCACATTTATTATACATAAAATAAGGTATATTTTGTGTAGTTTTAAGGCTTAGAAAATTAGAAAGTAGAAAATTATGTTTTTTGGGGACCTGGGAACGGATTATTCTCATTTTAATGGTTTCCTATGGGAATTTTTTTTTGGGATACACACTGTTCGCCTTACACACTCTGTCTGGGAACCAATTAAGTTCGTAAGCCATGGTACCACTGTAATAAAAATAGCTGCTGTAAAGGCAGCCCACTCACGCGCCGCCATCTGAAGTAAAAAAAAAAAGGGACACACCACAAAGGACACAGACAGTCATTCAATCTTAAGCGCTTTCTGCACCCGATAATATTCCGTCTTATTATCGGGGTATTAGATTAAAGGCATATCTCCCTGGTTGTTTTAAATACTCAATATTTTGATTTTCTACGTCTTTCTTTCCTTTCCTCTTCCTTTCATAACTTTGCTGCTGTGTTACTTCCGGGTCGAGTGAACGCTGGCGCGAATGGCCACCGCTGCTCACCCGCACAAAAAATCCTGCGACTGTAAAGTGTCCTTGAGTGTTTTGAAAGGTGCTTATAAATGAAATGTATTATTATTATTATTATTATTATTATTATTATTATTATTATTATTATTATTATTATTATTATTATTATTATATGTTGTTCTATTTGTCTTTTGTTTAGTTTGACAGAATACATCGAATTTTAGCGGCAATACAGCTTGATCGATGACTTTGAAAAATTATTCTCCCAAACCACTGCTTGCCGTCACTGTCACCATGCAGCATTTTTATCCCCAATTTTTGCTCTTTGAACCACGCGCAATCAAGTTCCCTTTGCTTTGCAATAAGGACGTAATGTCAGAATGATAACATTCAAATGCTGTGAAGAAGTGTTCCGCAGTGGGAAATAGCCGTCATCCGGTCATCAAAAATGAATTAGATAAGAATTTAAGAGACACATGAGCGCCAAGAATAATCAAGGGCATATGTGTATCTAATCATTCAGCTGTTTGTTTCCAGACGTAAAAGAGAAATGCGTTGTGGGGAGTGGGGACGCCTATCGGGGCACGTGGAGTATCAGCAAGTCGGGAGCAGAGTGCATCAACTGGAACAGTACGGCACTCAGAGGAAAAAAGTTCACCGCCAGGAAAGTGGACGCCGGCAGCCTTGGGCTGGGCAACCACAATTTCTGCAGGTTTGTAAGAAAATACAGACTTGTATAGTTAAATACCCGGCGCCAATTCGTTGTTTGATTAAATAATTAAGTAATGGTTTTTATAATCGCTCACTGGCATACAGTACCTGTCAACCTGCGAGACAACCTCCGAGTTACCTTAATAACAACTCAATTTTTCCTTACTTACTGAGAAAATCATACGCGTGTGTAATACAGTAAAGTCTCGTTATATCGATATTCAAGGGAGTCCGAAAAAATATCGATATAGCCGGGACTATCGATATATCCGACTCTGTTTGCATGTAATTTTCTCCGTGCGTGCATAGAAATAGTATCGATATAACCGGGACTATCGATATATCCGATATCGATATAACGAGACTTTACTGTATTTCATTGCGCAATTTTATGAACAAAATTTCACATGTAAACATTAATACTTTTATGTTACAAAATATTTGTAGAAAAAAATCAAGTATGTTCTTTGTTGTCGGGCATGGTGGATTTTTTTGCCGTGGACAACAATTCATTTGATGAGTTCAGTTGAGAGCATTCCCCATCATAATTCAATTTGACCTGCAAATAAGAAACTAGTGTCCTCTACCATGCTTTTTCCGTACTCAGTGTTTATCTTTCTAGCAAGTGAAAATGCTCTTTCACTATCTACATTGCTATGAGGCAGGCATATAGTCACATTATTCATAAAGTGCAAACAAAAAAATAACAAGTGAAAAAAAAACACTGTAAAATGTTTAATTTAACTGATTTCTAAATAAAATTCCACTTCATCGGAACTTATCTTCTCGCAACTTTTGTTTGTTCTCGAGACTTTTCGCACGGACTTGTTTTCTCAGTGGTCGACTTTGTTATAATTCACATTACTGCTAATATTTAATGACGAAAATCTATCAAAAATATCTCACAATTATATTTAATAATTTTTGCGTTCCCTGTACAAACTTCCTTGTATGCCGTATACATATAAAAATGTGCAAAATCGTACGGCTGGTTGACAGCTATGCACTGGGGTGTTTAAAACTGTCTCACAGTTGGATTTCCCACTCAGTGTTTCAACTGTACCTTTCTCATGACGAGACTGAATGATGATTTTCTCTCCTCTCAGGAACCCCGATCGTGACGGTGCTCCTTGGTGTTACACCTACAAAGGCACTCAAATCATCTGGGAGTTCTGTTCCTTGCCCAAATGTTCACAAGGTAGCACCTCACATCAAGCACTCTACTGTACATTCATGTTTTTTACGTAACCCATATATATGCTCCCTTATGTGATTTTCAATAGATGAACACGAAGAATGCACAAGAGGGATCGGTCTGACTTACAGGGGGACGGAGTCCGTCACTAAAAGTGGCGCCCGTTGTCTCTCATGGGACTCTCCGGCTATCATGCATAAATCAAACAACGCTTGGAGGTCTGACGCCCTTGAATTGGGCTTGGGCAGCCACAGCTACTGCAGGTACAAAAGCCCGGATGAAAACAATGTCATTATTATTTTATATAAAATGTAATATAAAATAACTCCATGCATCTGGTTTCATCCAATAGGAATCCTGATGGTGATGGAGGTCCATGGTGTTATGTATATAAGAACATGCAACTGACTTGGGAGCTCTGTGATGTCCCGAAATGCAGTGAGTTGTTTACATCCTTTTTCTTTGTTTTTTTTTTGTTCAGCAGTCTGTTGTTGGTAAATGCTGACCTTTAAAATATAAAATATAACCGGTAAAGGACCATCAGGTTCAATATTGCTGCTATTCAGTAGTGTAATGTCATCTAGAAATAATCTAATTCTCACTGTTGCAATTATTAAATATTAGTTACACCACTTAACATAAAAATTACAGCTGATTTTGCCAGCATTGTGTTGGAAGTGCATTTTAAAAGTAATGTTGTTATTTAAAAAAATAAAGACATTTGTTCTTAGATATGAATAAAACATTTTTTGTGGGTTAAAATCTCATTAACAAACTTTGACATGTGGGAAAGCAAATAGCGCTGAAAACTACAGCGATTCATGACTAAAACTAATGAAATTAACTGATTGATTGCCAGACGTGCAAAAGTGGGTCCGCTCCAGTGCCAGGGTTTTTGTCATTTTCACTCAAAGTCCAGGACCCACAAAATATTGACTTTCAGGACTACATAAACAATCAATGCAGCGTAAGGAACCGTAGACTCGCTTCTTCCATCAGAAAAAAAATGTTAATTCCTAAATTATATGGGTCTGGAGTAAAATGAGGTGCAAGTAGAAGGGGGCTGTAAAAAAGGCAAACGCTTTCCCCTCATGGAAGGGAACAATATTGCCAGAGGTCTGACGAGCGCTTTATCGGCACACCCCATCAAGCCCCCACCGGCAAGAAAAACTAAAACCCGAAAAAATTCGGAAATAGCGCTCATGCTTTTCAATTTCCAAAGATAGTCAGGAATGGCAGTGAATGAGTTAACGAACAATGGTATTCAAAACTGAATTAGTGGACAATTCTCTTTTTCAGCGAGACGTCCATCCTCTATCACCCCACTGGGCCCTCGAGGCCCCATAATCAACAACAACCAAGGTATGACATCATCATAACCCCCCTGTGAGTTTGCTAGTGTTGTTTGAAGCGTTGTTTTCACAATCTGTCCATCCTCACTTCAGGAAAATGCGGCCAGCGTTTGGACAACACCTTGAGCCAGCCTACCTTCCGCATGTTTGGAGGTCGTGAAAGCGACATTACAGAACAGCCGTGGCAGGCCGCCATTAATGTCTACCAGGCTCGTCTGCGGCAACACTTCCACCGATGTGGAGGAATTCTCATTGACTCCTGTTGGGTCCTGTCTGCAGCTCACTGCTTCGAGCCTACGTAAATGAGACTCACTCGTTACACATTTCCCTATAACATACTGCTTACATGTTGTGGTTGAGTTCTCATATAATACAGAGCAGCGATACTTGATAGTGCTAATACATTTTGTTCAAAAATACAAAACTTCAATGACTGTGGTACACGTTACACTGATAGTCTGTAGTCAGCCTCCAATGAGAAGAAAGGACCACCGATGCATACAGTATGTGGAACCGTCGCGGCTTGGAATTGAAGCGGATTTACGTGCAGGAGATGTGAGACAATCTCTTTTTGTCAATGGATGCTACGGTTTGCTTTAAAAACCTGCACATTCCGCTATGAACTCCCTGGTGTCACATTATTTATTTGTTTGTTTGTTTTTTATTTCAAGATGGCGCCACGAGAGTGGCTGCCTTTACAGCAGCTCCTGTATTTTGTTTTTGCTGCTGTGAAATGTATTTTTTTTCACAGTGAGACAAATAAAGGCTAATCTAATCTAATTTAAACAAGGCATTAATCAAGCACTATCTCATTCTAAACATGAGGGGGCACTATGCCAATGGAGTGCATAGAGTAGATAAGAGAATACGTGACCACAGTATACACAGAGGATGCCATTTACCTCTTTGTTTTTTTTCTACAAAATAATATGAGTTAAAAAATACAGGGCTGTGTATTGGGAATAATAAAAGTTCTAAAATAAAACTACGATACATAAAACATGGCCGACATAAATTCTTTCTGGAAGGTATCTCACGATGGTGAAGTGGTATCATTGTACTGGAGCATTTTTATGACAGTTGTACAGCATATGTCCTGATCATGGTATCGTTATTGATACATATCTGCCCAACACACACCTTGCATTGTCATTCCATACACATGTCACGTCATACCATGAAGATCATGTGTGTTCTCCTTTGTGCAGGGATAAACCTTCAAAGTTGGAGGTCATTCTGGGCAGGACATTCCGCAAACAGAATTCCAGCAGTGAGCAGATTTTCAAAGTGGAAAAATACTGGATTCATGAGAAATTTGATAACGACTCGTTTGACAATGACATAGGTTGGTACAACTGACGTGCTCAATTAAAAAATTAAGATGCTATTGTATTGAATTACATCACCATGTTTGTACATGCCCCAAACTCTGGGAACTTTCCTATTTGTACATTAAGAATGAAAGCGAAACCCCTCACTAAAGTGCATGAGTGATTTTTTACATTTACATCATGCGTGCATTCAGGTTCAACAAAATAGCTGTGCATGTACATAAGATTTGAGTCAGATTGGCATGTTTTGCTAATTTTCTCATTGATTTTCTGCAGCTCTGCTGAAGCTGAAATCAGACATTGGGGTCTGTGCCGTGAACTCTCCAGAGGTTCTCCCCGCGTGTCTTCCTGAAGCTGGCCTAGTGTTGCCTGACTGGACCGAGTGTGAGATCTCAGGCTACGGGAAAGACTCTGAGTGTATGCCAAATGACCTTTCACAATAAACTGACTGCGGCACTGTTCTCACTGTAGACTTGATGTTCAACCTGTCCTTTTCTCCTCTATAGTTTCCGCTCATTTTTCTGAGCGTGTCAAGAGAGGTTTTGTTCGTTTGTGGCCCAGAGAGCGTTGTGTCCCTGCTGTGCTGTCTGGACGTACAGTCACCGCCAACATGCTGTGTGCAGGTGACACAAGAGGCCTGGATGACGCCTGCAAGGTGAGTCCCCAAAACTAACATCAGCAAGTACACAAGCAAATTCTCATGATAGTTAAAGGACAACCGACACCATTTTTTTGTTTCCTAACTGATATCAGAAAAACGTTTTATAGCATCTAAAACACCCAAAACACGCAGGCTGCTATTTTTAGTCAAATGCAAAACACCAATAAAAATTAGTTAAAGTGTCCCAAAACTACTTCAAAATGACCTTGGAGATGCCGAGTTTCAGAAGGCATCTCCTTGTTCGTGATGTCAAGCCAGGATGTCTTGCCTTACTCGAGAATCAAAACAATGGCTTCAGATTCGGAGAAGATGCTTTCTTGTTATTCATCCAGTGATGAATATGATTCAAATAGTTCTGAGGAGGAAAGCATAAATGTTTGCATTCGATTAAAGAAGTCCTCCCGTATCAATTCGAGCCGTCAGGACTCCAATGTAGCGTTCCAGAAAATGCGCAAGATGGCGCCCAAGCTCCGTTGGAACTGGGCTGATTTGTCTGCTGGGAATTTGTGTCAACTAGGATCAAATAATAGTCTTGGTGCAACACACAATGATTCACCATCACGTTATTTATGTGTTTTCTTTCTAATTTCACCATCAACACGGATCAACACGAAGTTTTCAGACCAAACAAAGTACCCAAAATGCATTGTGCGTCGCTTTCTCGGTCAGGGGCGTTCCGGACATGATGTCACGCTAGGCATCGTCATCAACTTGAAAACAAGACTTCCTGAATATTCAGTGTGAGTCTTAAAACGTAAAATATAGCTATATGTGGTGGAATTTTTGTAAAATACGCCCAGTAGAAGTCATTTGAAGTGATTTTACAAATTATGGACACAACTTGTCCAGAGGCGTCCCTTAAAGGACAACCGACGTCACTTTTTTGTTTCCTAACTGACATCAGAAAAACGTTTTATAGCATCCAAAACACCCAAAACACGCAGTATGATATTTTTATTCAAATGCGAAACACCAATAAAAATGACAAAGTGTCCAAAATCTGATAAAAATTGAGCTGCGAATTGGGCATTTCCAGAAAGTCCCGTCCCCAGTTCGTGACGTCACGCCAAGACGTCTTGCATTGGTGGAGAATCAAAACAATGGCTTCAGATTCAGAGAATATGCTTTCTTGTTACACATCCAGTTATGAATATGATTCAAGTAGTTCTGAAGAGGAAAGCATAAATGTTTGCAATCGATTAAAGAATGTATTCTGTGCCATTTTGAGGCAACATTGGGGGTAAATGTCTCACCCAAAAAGAGGCAGAAGAAAATGGTGACCTCTTGCAGACAAGAGAGTGTATTGCGTTTCCACACGCTGATAAATTCCTTATATGGAGCTTGGATGCTCTCTTCTGGCGCAACACGAGGTTTTCAGACCAAACAAGCATTGACAGTGAAACACAGATTAACTGTACTGATTATGAATAAGAAAGCCTTTAATAGTCCCACAAAGGGGAAATTTGCAAAAAAAGGTCACGTTCAAGCCATGGTAACTACACACAGTTTGGGCCTGTAATTCGCGGATTATCATGTATCAAGGTGCCCATGTACAAAACTTTGAAAATGACTACTTTTACTGCTCTCCTTGAGTGTATCAAACTTCAATTTAGCAGTCAGCCTAATTCCTCTTGAAAAATAAGCTGAGTCAAGATGTAACTTTTAAAGATCCTATTTATTCAGCTAATTTACAATATGAACACAGAAAAAGGACACCAATGTCGAAAGCGTGACAAACAGCCAATGGCTTTGGAAGAAATGATGGCTTACAAAGAGCCGAACAAAATGGCTAAATGTTAACTTCCTGTCAACACATCATGTCTAAAGTGGCTTTCAAAATAAGAGCATAAATGGCTTGGTGTGAAGATGTCTCATGTCTCATTCTAAATATCTTTGGAACACCTTTCCAGGGAGACTCCGGCGGTCCTCTCGTCTGCCGCTCTAATGACAAAATGACCCTGATGGGCGTAATCAGCTGGGGCGATGGCTGCGGTCAAAGGGATAAGCCTGGAGTCTACACACGCGTCACCCGTTACATCGACTGGATTCACAACAAAATGACGGCCAACCCGATCTGAGTGGCAAGATGACGCTACGTTCACTTGATTATGCGTGGTGTATCTTAATCCAAATGGTGGATGTTTGAGACAAGCACTTGCTTAGAGGGACCAAGAGGAACTTCTGTCATGGGCTCTGAACAGTCACAGTTGCTCCGTGTTCTTCACTTACTGTGCTTGAGGGCCCACTGTACCCCCCCCCCCCCCCCAATTGAGATCATCCATGTGTGTTGACATGCACGGATGTGTTCAGTTGTTTTGGTCCGTTCACCCCTGTGGAGCTGGTTACAATGTGAAGGGTCAGTGATGGCTAAGGTTCAACACAGACTTGTGCGTAATATACATTTCATAAAATCTGCTGGTTCAGATTATCCTCGAATTTTATACTTTTTTTTGGGGCGTTGGGAATCTGTTTTTTTCTATCACATCACTCGTGACACATGAATACAGCCAAGCATGGACAGTAAAATTTAACATTTATATGATCACTTTTTTCATATTTACAAAAAAACTATGTAGCTCCATACAAATCATTTGTACCTGTGTGTGCATGTGTTTTTAACTTTTCTACTAATTTAATATTTATGTGTATTTTATAGAAATTTACGTGTTGTAAATAATTTATTGTTCTATAATCACCTCTGGTAAAATACATAAAGTTTTTGGACTCATTACATTCGCTCTGCTTTGTGTTTTTATTTTTTATGCAAATTATGTGGAACTACATGTTAAAATTGTTAAGGACTGGACCAAGGGGGCTCACACTTTTTCAGCATGGGAGCTACTTTGGAAATGACCAAGTCAAAATGATCAACCCATTATATTTATTGAGAAATATATTCTTGCAATGTATGTTAATGTATATCCGCATATGTTGCACAACACACCATAATTTTAAACCTGAGTTCACTCTGATGAATGTCAGACGAGACAAACGCTCATTGAAAATGTCATCGTGAAAATCGTGTCTCCTCCCATTCTGTACCCCCACTCATTTTTATACCCTATTTTACTTTTAAAAAACGAGCGAAATATTAGGATGTAACTAAAGACTAGTTTACTAACTTTTCAACGCGCATGTGCGTTGTTTAAAGGACAACCAACGTCACTTTTTTGTTTTTTAACTGACATCAGAAAAACGTTTTATAGCATCTAAAATACCCAAAACATGCAGTATGATATTTTTTATTCAAATGAAAAACACAAATAAAAATGACTTAAAGTGTCCAAAATCTGCAAAAAAATTGAGCTGCGAATTGGGCATTTTCAGAAAGTCCCGCCCCTAGGTCGTGACGTCACGCCAAGACGTCTTGCATTGCTGGAGAATCAAAACAATGGCTTCAGATTCGGAGAATATGCTCTCTTGTTACACATCCAGTTATGAATATGATTCAAATAGTTCTGAAGAGGAAAGCATACATGTTTGCAATCGATTAAAGAATTTATTTGTGCCATTTTGAGGCAACATTGGGGGAAAATCTCTCAGCCAAAAAAAGAGGCACAAAATGGCAACCTCCTGTGGCCACCTCCGTTTCCACAGGCTGATAAATTCCTGATATGGCGCTTGGACGCCCTCTTCTGGCCTTCTGGGGGCTTTTGGGTGCAACATGAGGTCCCCAGACCAAACAAGTCCAGCAAAATACATTGACGTGATGGAAGACGCATTGTAGCGGTACAATGCGTCTTTTTTTACGGTCAAGGACAGTCCTTTAGTGACGTCACGTACAGACTCGTCACCAACTCAAAAACAAGATTTACGGAATATTCAGTGTGTCTTAAAACGTAAAATATAGCTATATGTGGTGGAATCTTATTAAAATACACTCAGTAGAAGTCATTTGAAGCCATTTTAAAAATTATGGACACAACTTTTGCGGTGACGTCGGTTGTCCTTAATAATGAAAATGTCATCTGATTGGTTGTCCCGTGTATCAATCAAGTGAGGGGGGGGGGGGCTGATAGGCTGACGCCTAGTTTTTTTTTTTTTCCAAAACGACTCAACTTTATTTGTATAGCGTCAGTTCATGACAATGTCACATCACCATGTCATGCATCGATCAATCCTACCTTGGAAATGGATTGGTCGATCGTGATCGACATATTGAGCACCCATGGACTTGCCTAATTAGCACGATAGAACGCATTTGTCCACCAGATGGTGTCTTCAATCCCTGCTCGAGGTGTTAAAACGCAAGAGAAAATGTAAGTAAAGAGTTAGACTCATTTCTTTCATAAACCTACTTATTGACAACAAAAATACGGTACATTGGTGAAAAAAGAGGGTTAGGGTTTTTTTTTGCGTTTAAATATAACGGAGTTAATTTTCTTGTGTGAAAAGAAAAAGAAAACCGTCTTTCATCGACCATTCAAATCAGTTTCAAATGTCACATTTCTTTTTTTACACAGGTTGGACACGAAAGGTTTATATAAAATGATCTGATATGCGGTGTTAAAAGGCGGGATCCACGGGAGGCAGGAAATGCAAATAAATCGGGTTGGTCCTGTCCTCAGTATTTTGTGTGTGTACTGTCGTGCCTTGAGAGCATTTGCATGTGGGACACCGAACAAAAGCATCGAGCTCTTCATCACTTGAGTTAAGAGACTTCATTCCAAATCATGAACATGGTAATGTATTTTTGACAAACAGACTGTGTTCATTTAACCTATCGTTTCATTTTAAAATGCTCTTTGCTTTAAATATCAAATCTCTACCTCTCTCTCTCACCCTCTTTCCCCTTCTCTCTGAATATAAAATTATTTTCGTATTCAAATAACATTACATGATTGAAGAATCACAGTTATAGTTTACTTTAAACAAAGAAAAATACATCACCCTTGATATCTTTTACAAATCTGGCAGAAATGTTAATAACTACCATGACATATTTTCTTAAACAAATCAACATGCAATATTGTAAGAACCTGTTGTACAGGAGTCTGAGTTCCTTTGTATGCAAAACTAATCATTTGAATGCTGTGGATTTCACTCCATTGTTTGTAGATTTTTTTATTTCCCCCTTTCAGAGGACACTTCTTTTGTGTGTATGTGGTCATGTACTCTTTAGTGACATTCACTGATTTGTTTTGTTTTAGTTCAATAAGGTTGAGTTTAAAAAATGCAATTTTACTTGTGATTGAATAATCTGATGATAATTATTCTCAAATGAGGAAAAGGTGAATTGATATTTGTATCTTTGTATTTATTACAGATTTCTTCCTGGTTCTCTTTTGTAATGAAAGGCACCATTGTTTCTGACTGACTTTCTGTATACAACATTGATTTTTCCTTTCTGAACAGAGCATCTCTATCCATCAGGGAATGCTTCTGACTGACTCATAATATTTGATTAGTAAAGTCAAGTCAATGATTAGACACACATTGATGAGAGTACAAACTTTAAGCAAACTAATTGAAGCCAAATATATATTTTTTGCTTGCAGAGTTTTTTTGGCAGATTGAAGAGCATGTAAGTATGACAACCTCAAATGCATACTTGTGTGTGTGCGTGTGTGCGTGTGCGTGTGTGTGTGTGTGTGTGTGTGTGTGTGTGTGTGTGTGTGTGTGTGTGTGTGTGTGTGTGTGTGTGTAAGGTTTTGAGCTAAGCCTCTTTTATCTCCTCTCAGCGGCACTCCAGCACCACCTAAGAGGACAGGTGATATAGTGTCCTTCTAAAAAGTGCATTTATCACTTTGTAGCATTACATTACAAACTCCATGATTGTTTCAGGCCACAATGAGGACTTGGGGTGGAAACAGCAGGGAGTTGTAAGTCAATTGTTTTAAAGTTTTTTTTTTTCTTGACAGACTCGACCTATAAATTATGAAATTATAATGGTCAAAATTATTTTACTCCATTGTTTGCCCTTATTTGACTCACAGGTGAGCGAGAGCCTATCCCCGGATCACTAATGTGGGGAATACTAAAAATAAGTCACCAGTCAAGGACAGATAGACAAATCGCACTTGTATTTTCTCTAAGAAGTGATGAAGGGACAATTTATATTTACATTATGTAAAACCATATCAGGATAAATACAGAGGTTTGTGTCAGGAAGGGCATTCGACGTAAAAGCTTGGCCAAAACAAACATGCGGATCAAACCTCTCAAGATGGAGGACACTGATTTGCTGTGGCGACCCCTTGAAGGGAAAAGCCGAAAGGAAAAGAAGAAGTAAACCATATCAGGTAGCACTGTGGTCAACTGGTTAGCACGTCAGCCTCACAGTGCAGAAGTGCAAGGGTTGATTCCAGCTCCCTGATGGATGAACGAATGGACGGATGTTCTTCCTAAATTGGAGAGGAAACAACATTGACTCTAAAGTTCTAAATGTTTCAGTGGCAAGAGGATGAGGAGGAGGAGGGTGACACGTATGAAGTCCCTCCCTGCGAGCGTCCAGTTGTCACAGTCCCGCCGAGGAAAGTTGAAGAGAATGTTTATATAGGTAAGAACATTCACTTACACACAAAAAGACAGTTGTAGAATAGTGCACTTTTCCAAAGAGTGAACAGTTCGACAAAAAGAGTGTAGTGACTACCCAATCATAGTTTGCAAAAACTGACGTTTCCAGCGCTCGCAAGCAGGCCTTGACTTGCCAACTCGAAATCTTACTGGTTAAAACAACAGTTTCATTGTCACTTATTTTATGCTCCAGGGCCTACAGAACTGATTGTGAAGGCGTCCAGGTAGACTTCTGACCCTGGTAACAAATGATGGCTGAAATGTGATTGGTTAAATGCTTAAATACGAAAACACATCTGGAAGCAGCGCAACAGTGAAAAGCAATGAAATGATTCTGAAAGACAATTTGGAATTATTTAATAGGAATTTATGAACAAAATATAATTAACGTTGGTCCGTGATTCAGATATTTTTAGGCCAGCAGAGAAGGCCTTTCAGGCCCTGACAGCCCACCACTGATTAGCTGCACATCAGTCCAGGGTGTACCAACCTCTCCTACAAGGTCAGCGGAGATAGACAATTACAAAAGAAAATATTTTCCACGTATCATTTTTTAGAACAAACCCCCAGTGATGCAGTCCCACAACGGGTGGCTGCACCCACACCAAGACTGGGTGGAAAAGTTCAGGTAAATACACCAAATGTCGAGTTTGTGTATTTATGGTCATTTTACAATATATTCTTAAATGCTTACCTTCTGTGTCCTATGGAAGCCTCATCAACAGGGTAAGGAATTTAACGGCAAGAAACGTGAGTACATACATAATTTACAGTGGCATGGTGGAATACTATACTGGAGAGCATAGTGGTTCACAAATGTGCCTTCTTTCAAAGGATGAGGGTTTGGATTTTGACCTTCTGATGTGGACTTTGTGTGTTTTCCTTGTATATGACCACTCTTGTTTTTTCTGGCTTTCTACAATATTTCAAATATGCATGCTTGATAGACTGAAATGTCTGACATCGGGATGAGCAAATTTTTGTTCTTAGGGTCATTTTTTTTTTTTTTTAACGAACGTATCATTAATGAAGAGAATAAAATAACAAAATGTCATCTATCTAAATTTAAAGGATGTATGATAATGTGTAATCCTTCAGCACCTGAGGTCGACAGAAACGAGAAGCCCGGTAGGAAAACAATGGCGCCACCTCCTGCTCCATTTCTCACATCTACCATTGAGGAAGGTGCAGTCATTCATTCAACTAACATTTTTCTTTTAATAGCAAGCACAACATCGTTTTGAAAAAATAAGTATGTATTCTCATACACCGTGTGGGAAAATATATCGGGATATCTGGTCAATGAGCCCAAGGGGAGTTGAATTTAGGGTCAATTCAACTCTTTCAGGAAGACTTTCTCCCAACATTTTTGGTGTAACCGAATCTGGCATTGATGGCGACCCCTTGTTTCTGTGGAGCAATAAAAACTGGGCAGAGATTGGATTGGATTGGATTGGATTAGCCTTTATTAGTCTCGCACTGGAGAAATTTACATTTCCCAGCAGCAAAGTGATGAAAGGAGACAACTCTCACGGCGCCATCTTGAAGTAAAAAAACAAAACAATGTGACATAACAGTGTCCTTGAGAGTTTTGAAAGGCACTTATAAATGAAATGCATTAATATTATTCAATTTTAAGCACTTTCTGCACTCTCTTTGTTGTATGAAGCAGTTCTAGATGAAAGAAGAGAGGATCAATCATTTTCATCAGTAGATGAGGGACGTCATGGTGAAATGTGCATGTCTGCTACAAGCTACATGTTGAAAGCAAACACGAAGCTGCAACATCCATTAACAAAAAGAGATTGTCTCACATCTCCTGTCCCACGTAAATCCACTTCAATTCCAAGCCGGCGACATTTCCACATACGCATTTACTGTATTCAGCTGGCTAGCTAGCTAGATATACTATTTGTGTGTATGTGTATTGATCACATTATTGCTATTTTGGTAATATAGTTTAATTTTTAATTCTCTTTTTTTTTGGATTTTAAGTACAAAAAAGTGTGGAGACTTTTTTACAATATCCATCAGCTCTACAGCTGGTTCTTACTATATATATATATATATATATATATATATATATATATATATATATATATATATATATATATATATATATATATATATATATATATATATATATATATATATATATATATATATATATATTTGTTTTTTCATATCACTATACAACAGTCATCTTCCTCTGTCAATTTTTGTTTGCATTTCAGATGTATATCTGGATCTGAATGAAGAACAGGTAAATTAATTGAAATGTAAAATTTGAATATTCTATTCAAATGCAACATCATTAATATCTAAAACAACAAAATATTCTTTTTAGAATCAATTCTATTGTTGTAATTGTCCAGTGACAAAAAGGGAAAAGTATATGACAACTGTGTGAATGTCATTTTTAAACTTTAAAAAACATTTACATGAAGCTCATAGGTCTGTGTAAGCTCTCAGTCGTACAGGAGTCATCTGTACTTTTTGAAGTCTGAGGTGGTTCTTTAAGTTAGCTAATTTAAAAAGTACAGATGACGGCTGAAGACACCTTCTCATCGATGAAGCTCATAGCTGATCATATTTTTTTATTTTTATATGTCAATTCTCCAAAAAATAAAAACGGTCTATTTTAACCGTGCTGTACAGTGCCATTCTTATACATGATTCACTGTGTGTTCTCATGTTTCAGAGGACTAACGACAACCTATATTTAGAACCAGCAGCTGGTAGGGTGAATGAATGTGGACTGGATTATGTTGATTCAATGTTTGCATAGTTTGCATGAAAAGTCTTCCAGGTACACATCTGAATTTCATTCCTTTCGTATCCCTCAGCTTTCCCTCCGACTCCCCGGGGCCCAATGAAAATGTCATCATCCACCAAGACGTCTGTGACGCATTTGCCCATGTATGTGCCCATCTACTGGATATAGACATTGTTGGATATGAATTGAATCAAATAACTTTGATGTCACTTGTCCTTAATGTCAGAACATTTGAATGTCCACAAATATTGCATTACATGTAGCCTGAAATGCTTTCACCTTGCAGAATGAAGCCCCCGCTTCCAAGAGCAAAGTCAGTGAGTTATCCAATTTCGCTTCCCATTAAAACTTTTTATTCCCATCTATACAGTAAACAGGATTCCAAGCAGCGTCTTCCCATTACACACTGTTTAATCTACTTCCTTTCTTTCAGAAGTCTTTCCTGTCTTCCTTGACAGAGCTAAAATCAGGTAGAAATGCTTATCTTCCACTTTTTTTTTTACAATGGATATAACAAGTCTTCACACCTGTGGAAAATATTCAGACGTCTTCAGGTTTGCGTATAATATTGTTGAATATTTTTAACTGTTCATAATTCCCTCTACTTTTGCTAAATTCCAGTTGAAGAAAAAGAGTTCCAAAACTTGATTCTGTCTACTCACCTCACTGTTCAGTCGGTATGGCATTTTTTTTTAAATGCAACCGCATTATTGTCATTGTTATTCTAAATATTTTAAAGAGAAATCCGATTAACTCTGGAAAAAGTTTTGAGATTATGGTTTTGTTTCATAAAAAAAACACAATCTGTCATTCACACAGGGGGACTTTTTATATCTACTGTTAATGTAATCCAACGATGCTTATGAAAATTAACATATCCAAATACTTCAATTCCTAACTATAAAGGAAGACCCGTTACCTCCAAACTGCCGTCACCAGTAGAAGGTTGTAAACCACCTCTGCCAGCCAGTCCAAAGGAGATTATGATCAGGTCAGTAACCAAATGCAATCGGATAAAGTACTCTAAATAAGTATAACGTTGATACACATTTTAATTCATATTGGCTTAACTTTGTAGGCCAACAGTATACTAAAGCTTTGTTTCTTACTAACATTTCGGTCTACGTTTCTTTCAGTCATGCAAATCCCCACATGATGATGACTAAGCATGCAAGTAAGCTCATTTATTTTTCACCCAAAAATGCATAAATCATCACTTTAATAAATTTCAGGTTTTGAAGTTTGAACTAAACACTTTTTTTTGTATTTTGAGTGTTTGGCGGTGGGAGAGCAACCAAAAAATTTGGGAATGAGGTAAAATAAATACATAAAAATGAAAAAATTGTATCATGTAGGCATGTCGACTTATATTCAAGTCATATCATGTAGGACAAAGATTGGTTTGCTGGTGATTGCAACAGGAAAACAGCAGAGGATCTGTTACGGAGAGTCAATAAGGTATTGTAATACGTTCATGTTCTTAGGGTTTTTAGGGACCACATGCATGACTGTGTGTTTTGAAGTTTGGGGCAACTTTAGAGGCGCACATTTCTCATTAATGAAGGATAAAATGTTTAGTTATTTATTTTATTTATTTCTACAACATCCCCAGAGTAAACTGTAGAACTGTAGGTGCATCGCAATAAGTTGTCATTTTGTTTCTAGATTTTTATTTCAACAGTTCAATCTAAAAAAGTGAATTTAATACATTATGTACATTCACTAAAAACAGAGTCAAAGATTTCTGGACATTTTTATGATGAAAAAAATGTCTAAAACAAATTACCGTATTTTCCGGTGTATAAAGTGCACCCAAAAGCCTTCATTTTCTTCAAAAGATGGTCTTGCGCCTTATACACAGTTGTGCCTTATATGTGAAGTCATATTGAGCCACAACAGGTCTCGCAACTACTGTCAGCAGCCACTGACTCAATTTCCCCCTGAATAAGTTATGTGTAACCCCAGCCTCTACTGTAACACCTTATAATGTGGTGTGCTTCATATTTTGAAACCTTGTGTCTATTTCTATCTTGTATTTAGAAAACTTTTTTCATTCATTGAAGGTGCGCCTTATAGTCCGGTACGCCTTATATACGGAAAAAGTTTGAAAATACACCATTCATTGGGGGTGCCCGTTATACTCCGGTGCACCTTATACACTGGAAAATACGGTAACATTTCCAAGATGCTGACATTGATTGAGATGCACCACTATTTACCTTGGAGCCAAATATCTGTGATTTGTTGATCTCTCTGTCCCCGCTGTAGGATGGCACCTTCCTCATCCGACACAGTTCGGCACAAAATGTCCGACAACCTTTCACCCTTGCTGTGCTCTACCATCAGAAGGTCTACAACATTCCCATCCGCTTCCTGGAAGCGATGCAGGGTTTTGCTCTGGGAAAGGAGGGCAAAAAAAGGGAAGAGGTAAACCCAAAATGGATGGTGTAGAATCTCATTATACGTTTGTCAAACATACGCTGAGGCAGGTGGCCGGATCTAGCCTGCCTCATCATTTTTTTGCAGTCGTTTGTTAGTGTATTGGTTTATTTAATAATTTGATTTTTGCATTAAATCAATCCAAAAACACAATTTCTTCACTTGTTGCAGATACAGTATTTTCACCACAGTCTCACCAACAAATCCCTTTTAACACAAACTGAACAATACAGTGATGACTTCATATGCGAGATTCCATCATTCAGCATTTTTTTTCATAATAAAGAATGATAAATAGAAGTTGCTGGTTTCTAACAAGGAGCTTCACAGCAAAATAATTCACAACAGGTGTTTGATCCTTGAATAAATGCCCTGGTTCAATGTCACCTGCTGTTTAAACAGTTATCCTCATCATGGTGTTCACTTTTTGATATCAGGAGACCAAAATAGGAGCAAACAATGGACCAACAGTATGTTTGCCATGGTGTTGCTCACAACACATTTTACTGCTCTACTTACAACAATGTATTATTATTATTATTATTATTATTATTATTATTATTATTATTATTATTATTATTATTATTATTATTATTATTATTTAAAATGTGGCTAGATTTTTTTTTCTTTTTGTTGAACCATTTGATGAAATGAAATTTTGTGAATAAAACACACCATGTTTCTGGGTATATATTGTAGTTTTCCAGTCATACTTATATTACAAAATATCCTGTGATGAAAACGAGTTGGATACCTCAGCACTTTTAGAAATTAGGGCAAAGCTTGTAAACCTATATTTCTATATTTATACAATTAATGTTTTTTTTCTGTCCGCCATCAGGTTTTCACCAGCCTGGATGAGATAGTGATGCACTATAGGAAGAACCAACTCTATTTGATTGACAGCAAGAGCCAGGCCAGGCACGCAGTCTATTTATCTGACGCTGCGTGTTGTTAACATCACAATTTACAGAATCAGATATGATCTTCGTACTGAAAATGTGGTCATATATTACTGCACATAATAACTACATGAAATTATATTCCGCAGCATTAGGTAGCTTTGCAGAACAGTATTGAAGGGGACATATGATGGAAAATTGAGTTGTTGGATAAGTGATGAACAAGTGGGCCACACTGTTTTGGAGTTGATGTTTTGTATCTTCACTCCAGCCTCCCTGTAGTGATGCATGAAAATATGTTTATTTAGCCAGGCCATTGGATTCTCAGGGCATTGAAATAATGGCATGTGGATTGTTCTGATTGTTTTAGAAGTTTAGTCTCTCATCTGAGCTTGGCTAAATATGACACATCTAGCCAGAGTGTTGGTGTGGAAAACCAAGTATTGATACTTTAAAAGGAAAGTCAAACGCAAAAAATGTCTTTATCTCATTCACTGCCATTCCCGAATTTATTCGGGAGTTGAAAGTATGACGTCGAGCACCATTCCCGAATTTGTTGGGCTTTGGTTCTTCCTGCAGGGTGGTGCCGATAAAGCACTGTTAAGACCTCTGGAAATGTTTTTCCCTCCAACAAGGGGGCGGTATTTGCCTTTTGTACAGCCGGCCCCACGTGCACCTTTTATTACTCCAGAGTCCAGACGCACATCACTTAGAATTAACTTTTTGGTGATTGGATTGGATTGGATTTGCCTTTATTAGTCTCGCAGTGGAGAAATTTACATTTCACAGCAGCAAAGTTATGAAAGGAATGAAAGTAGAAAAACAAAATACATGAGCTGCTTGAAAGGCACCCACTCTCGCGGCTGAAAGACAGTTTAAGGTTTTACGCTGCATTGAATGTTTATGTAGTCCTAAAACTCAATATTCAGTGTGTCCTGGAATTTGAGTGAAAATGACAAAAATCCTGGCACTCAAGTGGACACATTTTTGCACGTCTGGCAGTGAATGAGTTAAAATGTTAGGTTCTATATGCCCCCACTAGTCAAATCATGGAATTGTAATTTATATTACATTTGCATAATACCAGCTAAGTAGTAAAATCCACCTGTCCAGGGAGGCCATTTTGCCATGTTTTGTCCACTGAAGATGACATCATAGTCTATTGGTGGCCCAGTACCACCACTGAATTATACACAAACAAGAAGCTTTTTGACAATATGTATGCTTTCAATCCTAAGAGATAATAAAATGCACTACTAATTATCTACTGGCATGTCTTTTGGGTGCATTTAAAATTATATACCCAATTACAGTAATTGCATAAACCAATGATCTTACTTTCTTATCATTCCAAAAACACATATTTTCTGGACTAAACAGATCTCCTCCTGTTCCTCTTTTTTAATATTCATCATGTGTAGGCTGAATTATGCTTGAAAAACAATTGGGTAAAACGACAACCGACGTCTCCGGACAAGTTATGTCCATAATTTGTAAAATGACTTCAAATGACTTCTACTGAGCGTATTTTGATAAGATTCCACCGCATATAGCTATATTTTACGTTTTAAGACTCGCGCTGAATATTCCGGAAGTCTTGTTTTTGAGTTGGTGACGAGTCCGTACGTGACGTCACTGAAGGAACGCCCCTGACCGAAAAAAGGACACATTGTCGCAGTCCTTCCATCACGTCAATATATTTTGCTGTACTTGTTTGGTCTGAAAATGTCATGTTGCACCAAAAAGTGCCAGAAGAGGGCGACCAGGCTCCATGTCAGGAATTTATCAGCCTGTGGAAAGGGGCTGATTAATTCCTCACACGGAGCTTGGTTGCCATTTTCTGCCTCTTTTTTGGTGATACATTTCCCCCCAATTTTGCCTCAAAATGGCACGGAATAAATTCTTTAATCGATTGCAAACATGTATGTTTTCCTCTTCAGAACTATTTGAATCATATTCATAACTGGATGGGTAACAAGAAAGCATAATCTCCGAATCTGAAGCCATTGTTTTGATTCTCCAGCAATGCAAGACGTCTTGGCGTGACGTCACGTACTGGGGGCGGGACTTTCTGAAAATGCCCAATTCACAGCTCAATTTTTTGCAGATTTTGGACACTTCAAGTCATATTTATTAGTGTTTTGCATTTGAATAAAAATATCATCCTGCGTGTTTTGGGTATTTTAGATGCTATAAAACGTTTTTCTGATGTCCGTTAGGAAACAAAAAAGTGACGTTGGTTGTCCTTTAAATGCCAAATTTGACCTGATACACACACAGGAATACTTACAAATAAACGGATTCAAGATAGGGAGTTTAGACAGTAAAAGAGGTCAGGAAGGAAGACTGTAAACAAAACACACACACACACACACACACACACACACACACACACACACACACACACACACGCACACACACAAACACACGCACACACACACACACGCACACACACACACACACACACACACACACACACACACACACACACACACACACACACACACACACACACACACACACAGATAAACGAGACAGAGTGGAAGCATCATTAAATTATCCAGTAATGGCTAAGTTGCCGCTGCCATGTTATTTTTCCTTAGCTTCTAGAGTGGTTTACATGAGCAGAGCAACATAATGTCTCTTTAAATGAAACGCTCGTGAATTGGGAGGTAGCTGCAGTGGCTGGTATAGCCTAATAATGAACACTGAATGGCTTCCTGAAGACGTTGCAATTTGGCAGCTGGGTGTGAGGCATTCTGCTGTGATGACGTCCAGTGTATTCCCTAGACCGGAGCGCAAGAATATCCTGTGATCACCATTGATAAGAATGCAACAGAATAGCAAGCATGGATGTTTAACTACACTTCCTTGGTGGACTTTGACTGCTAATGAATTATGTTCGTTTTATTATTATTATTTATGAGTTGTTTATGTTTTTCAAAATAATTTTAATGTGGTTGAAAAACTGTTCTAAATCTTTTCAATTGTTGTTTTGAAGCCATTTTAAGATTGCTGCTCACAGAGTCATCCTAGCCATAGCCAAAAAAATGATGGTAAAATGCTGAATAAGTGAATGAAAATTCAAATTACAGTATGCTTTTACTCGTTCTCTAAGGGAACTACCGGTCGGCTTCTGAACAAGAAGCATCTTGCCAAATTCTTTCATAAATTTGCTGCTGTGAAATGTAAATTTCTCCACTGCGAGACTAATAAAGGCAAATCCAATCCAATCCAAATTACAATGATGTAAAAGTTGTACTATGCATTGTACAGACACACATAGTGATTAGTGCCAATTGATTTGTCAAATGTAGATACAATACATATTGATTCATATAGCCCTTTAACAACAGCCGAAGCTGTAACAAAGCACTTAACATGGACAGATGGATGGACGGACAGGCTGTCACATAGATGGTGACATAAACTCACACGAAACTGTTCATATATGCATGATTTTGGTGTTACAGTCCTTCATATGCATGACATTTTACCTTAAAATAATCTGGTCACAATTTTGCCATTTTGTCCACCGCAGCAAGGATGGTCTGAAGTGTTAAACTATTTGATAAATGACAGACGACTAAAATAATAATTATTAAGCATGTTTAGAATGTCAAAGTTTATTTATTTTACACAGTGTCATGTCCTGCAAAGCCTTCTCTGCTGGCCTAAAAATATCTGAATCATGGACTGATTTTAATTATATTTTGTCCGTGAATTCTTACTAAATAATTCCAGCTTCCTTTCATTGTTTTTCCCATGTTGTGCCGCTTCCAGATGTGTGTTTTTGTATTTCAGCATTTAACCAATCACATTTCAGCTATTCCCAGGGTCAGAAATCTACCTGTATGCCTTAACAATCAGTTCTGCAGCCCCTGGAGCATAACAATCAATGTCGATGAACCAGTTGCTTGAATCAATCAGAGAGCTGGAAATGTCAGCTTTTTGAAAACTATGATTGACTAGTCACATGAATTGCTAGTCACTAGCCAATCATAGTGTCACTACCCGCAAGTGAAGAGCATACTGGACAGAGCTAGCACACCGTATCTTTAGTGAGCTGCATAAGCAAATATATTGTTGTGTTGATTTAAAGGACAACCGACATCACTTTTTTGTTTCTTAACTGACATCAGAAAAACGTTTTATAGCATCTAAAATACCCAAAACATGCTGGATGATATTTTTATTCAAATGCAAAACACCAATAAAAATGACTTAAAATGTCCACAATCTGCAAAAAATTGAGCTGGGAATTGGGCATTTTCAGAAAGTCCCGCCCCCAGTTCGTGACGTCACACCAAGACGTCTTGCATTGCTGGAGAATCAAAACAATGGCTTCAGATTCGGAAAAGAGGCACAAAATGGCGACCTCCTGTGGCCACCGCCGTTCCCACTGCCTGATAAATTCCTTATATGGAGCTAGGACGCCCTCTTCTGGTGGCTTTTGGGTGCAACACAAGGTCCCCAGACCAAACAAGTACAGCAAAATATATTGACGTAATGGAAGGACCGCTACAATGCGTCTTTTTTCAGTCAGGGGCGTTCCTTTAGGGACATCAATTACGGACTCGTCACCAACTCAAAATCAAGACTTCCTGAATATTCAGAGCGAGTCTTAAAACGTAAAATATAGCTATATGCGGTGGAATCTTATTAAAATACGCTCAGGAGAAATAATTTCAAGCCATTTTACAAATTATGGACACAACTTGTCCGGAGACGTCGGTTGTCCTTTAATAGCAGTTTTGTCAACCCACAATGGCTGAAGGAGGAGAATAAATTGATTTGGTTGCAGATATACTGTTAAATAAATTTTCAAGACAGACTTTTCAAAGTAAACTAGACATGGCCAGGCTAGACAGACCAGTCAGTTATTTCCTCTCTAATGGTGCACACCTACTGGACGTCTAGTAAATCACACCACACTTTTTTCAGTGTGATTGATTCAGACGTAGCACTACTGAAGGCCTAGAATGAAATCCATGGCCCACCACTGATTTTACAGAACCCTCTATTTTAGGAAATGAAATAGAAAACAGCCCACTCGCTGTCATGGCCTAGAAGCCAATACTAAAAAAATGTTGAATGTATTAATAACGTGTGCTTGTGAATCTGTTTTGTGTGTGATAAAATGTTGGAGCTGACGATTTCAAAGTTGCAAAGGTTGGGTTGAAGAGGAGAGGAGGTCAACGGCGGAAGGATCTACACGCACTACACCCCGAATCTTGAGTTGACAGCCGTGAGAAAAAACACTTTCGTTGTTCACTCGTCTCACGTCTTACACTGTCTTGACTTGGGTTTTAATTTTTGGACTCCCCCGCACGCGCGTGTGTCTTCGACGGGCACACCGTGGTGCGCTTCATTGCGAAACTCGAGCGCTAACGTGGACTAGTTTGCTTGGCGGATGTGTGGCCGGTCTAACGACTGACTCTGGGGGGCTCTGAATGGGAGCAGCAGTCGCTGCGTGAGAGTGAGATCGAAGGTCTCCACTCACTCTCTTCGTCTCCCATCTATTCCACTTTTAAGGGGACGTTGGGAGCGAACACTTTTAAAGAGCTTCTCCAAATCATTTCTGGCTTCCCCCTACCCCCTTTTCCTTTCTTCGAGGAGCCTTTTTTTGGTGGAGAAACGGCTCGAAATGGCACAGATACTGCCCATACGATTCCAGGAACATCTGCAGGTAAGGGAAAAACGCTCCATAAAAACGAACCTCAACCTCAACTCATCTTTGGGGCATTTCTTCGCTCTTGCGCCGGTACATATGCGGCACATGTCGCATTTAATTGGGAATGTGAAAATAGAGCTGCGGGCTGTTGCTCAATATAGCCACAGGCCTGGATTAGCCAAAGGATGACTTGGGAGAAATTGAACACTGCGTATCGGCTTTTTTTCCACCTACCCTCTACGAAAAAAATAAATATAAAAAGTAACAACCATGTAAACAGCAGGGGTCAACGCCAATGCAGTCACTTGCAGTGTTTTGACACTTCGATTGTAGTGGAACCAGCTCAGCTGTTCTCCTTGTAACTGAGACTGAATGGTTCTAAATGGGCTTCCATGTTGTCATGCCCTGCAGCAGCATCCTTACTAGCTCTGGAACTTCAAAGCAGTACTGTGTTTGATTCACATTGTCATAAATGGTTCCTTTTAGATAAAATCTGGATGAAAAATGCTAATACGATTCTCCTAAAACGCGTTGTAGATAAATTGAATGACTAGCAGAATATTATTTTCAGCAAATGCTAAAAAAGTAAACATTTAGTCAAGACAGTGTAAGACGTGAGACGAGTGAACAACGAAAGTGTTTTTTCTCACGGCTGTCAACTCAAGATTCGGGGTGTAGTGCGTGTAGATCCTTCCGCCGTTGACCTCCTCTCCTCTTCAACCCAACCTTTGCAAGTTTGAAATCGTCATCTCCAACATTTTATCACACACAAAAACTGTTCATAAATTATTTGGCAGTTATGCTTTTCACTCGTACCATCTTGTTCTCCTATAGTACCCTGACTTTTGAGAATCACTTGGCTCATAGGACACCGACTGAAATACAAAGTGAATGTGTAACTGCCTCTTAGTACTGTAGTTTAGAATGAAAATCTTGCCTGCCTCAGCTGTTTTAAAAGCACTATATAAATATATATGTATTGCATTGTATTGTATTGTATATGGGATAGACTCCAGCGACCCTAATGAGGATAAAGCGGTCTGGAAAATGGATGGATGGATGTATATGTACAGTAGTTTGCTTAATTTCCTTCCATAATCCCCAAAACATGCTTCTCAGAATAGTTTATGACTCTCAATTAGGAATGTCTAACCATGTTCCTAATCAGGCCGCATTCAATAAAATCAAAGGATCCAAGAGCCACTTTTATGCTATGTTTTAATCATCAAGATCACTGAAATGAGTCAGTTGCCTATTGTTTAAATACTGCTATTTGAACAGATTTCTATCAGGCAAATGGCGTAAGGTTTTGCAAATGTTGGTGTGTTTGGAGAATCTGCAAACAAAAAGAAAATATCTTGGCCACTTGTCTCAAATATGGTCAGTTTTGACTCATCTTGCTAGTTCACTTTTTCCATGTCTATGGAATTGCGCTGATTCTTGTCTTGTTAGTATTGAGGTGTTTGTGCATTGCAACCTTTCTGAAGATGTTTCAACATCCAGTGTATGATGTACTCTTCTACCGTCCAATAAGTGAAGTCCTTAGTTTGACACTTTAAGGATCCAAAACACAAGTGAGAACTGTTGTGGTCTTTCACTAAGTGATAATTATGGTCAATATTAGTATGAATATATTTGCTGACCATAAAAATGAAGCCATGTAAAACATTTAGTATGGTATCAGGGCCGTTAACAAAGAGTCATTTTATACATATGAACCGATTGCATTTTGGGTCGTGCAGTATAACTGCACTTGCTCACCATTGGTTGAAGTTTGGTACTGAGGAGAGTTTGCATTCACAATTTGCAGTTATTGTTTTCCTGGAACATTTTGATGGAGTTTTCCCAGTGATTACAGCAACCGGTTGAGATTTTTTTTTTCTGGAGCTGCATGCAGAGTTACAGCAAGGAATTTTCAAGGTTGCTTCCTGGGATCATCTGAGTGGAATTACCTGAGGATGTTTTTATGATGGGCACATATGGCAATTAATTGTCCATTGCCATCTGTTGCTGTAGTCAAGAAAATAATGACAAACTCAGTCAAGGCCCATACTTTTTTTTGTTTTTGTCATATCAAAGGATCTTGTAAGACAAGATTTTTCCACAACCCAGCTCTTGTATTTTCATATCGGAACCTAGCCATCAGTATTAAACTATCATTTCCATATTGCCACAACAAAATACAAGAGTCAGAAAAGCGTTAGTGTTCTCCGCTTGGCAGACTCCTTGAAAAAAAAGTAACAGAATGGCCTTTGAAACAATCTGTGGGTTAGAAAGTGGAATAAATTGACAGTTATCCGCTTGTCTGTCGAGGAAGTATTTCTACCATAATGTCCCATAACAACCCCTCTTCTTGCTGTCGTGGTGCCAGAAAACTTTGTGACGTACCCCCTCCACCACCCCTGTTGTTATGGTAACAGCAGGCAGTGAAATGGCCTTTCACTAGAAAAAGCACAGAACCCCCACCGTTTCCTCTTTCCCCGCCTTCTTCTTCTGGCCGGCAGGCCCACTTTTGCCACCCAAAGATCCTTTCTCCACTAAAAAGGCTGACAGTGCTTGTAGGCTCCTCTATGTTCAATGATGCTTGGTGATGCAGGGCAATTGCAGGGTGTTTAGTTCAAATGACTTTCAACTTTGTGTACTCTTGGGCTGAAGATAGTAAGGCAACTGCAAAAATCCCGCTCTGGCACAGTCATACACTCCCGTGAACAAAGTTGTCTCCAGCAGACTGAAAAATGCTTGGAATTTCAAACCGGGAGACTTTGGGCCTCAAGTTGTTTAGCATTTTCTTCCAAGGCTTTTTTTATTTACTGGTCTTTCCCCTGTCTAGGTCAGAGTTCAGAGGTGTAATGTGGGTCCAGAACCACTCCACTGTCCGAGTTGATGTCTTTTCTACTAGACCGTCTTTAACTCATTCACTGCCATTGAATTTATTCGAGAATTGAAAAGCTTGACGTGGAGCGTCATTGGTGAATTTGTTCAGGTTTTGTTTGTTTTTTTTGTGGGAGGGAATAAAGCTCTGGTCAGACATCTGGCGATGTTTTCCCCTCCCAAGGGGAGCAGCTGCCCCCACTTGCACCTCAAATAACTCCAGAACCATATAACTTGGGAATTAACTCTTTTTTTCTGATGAAAGAAGAGACTCTAAGGCAGAGGTTCTTAATATTGTTGGAGGCACCGAACCCCACTAGTTTCATATGTTCATTCACCAAACCCTTCTTTCAATGACTGTGCCCATTAATTAGAGACGAGACAGGGGGTGGACCTCTGCGGCAGAGCATCCACAGAATCTCTGAGACCGACTCACCGAACCCCGAGGGTTCGATCGAACCCGGTTTAAGAGCCACTGGTCTAAGGTTTCTTACGCTGCATGGATTGTTTATCAAGTCCTGAAACTCAATATTCTGTGGGTCCTGCAATTAATATGTAATGACAGAAAACCTGGCGCTGGAGTGGGCACATTTTTGCACACCGTCTGAGAGCAAATGAGTTAACAATGAGGGATAGATGTGTTGTTTCAGTTTTAGAAGAACTGTCATCAGTAACGTATCATTCTGTCTCATCTGCTGAATTGTTTTTTAGAATACCAAGGGAAAAGCCATGGTGCAAGCCACTACCATTTGAAAAATTCTGATTTTCTTCCCCCCCAGATTAGAATGGGGCCTATTTTTTATGTGGATATAAATCAGATATGCATCTGCATAATGAACAGGCTACAGTATTTGCATCTGACCAATAAATCTTCAAAAGCCAAATCTGTGGCCCATGTGGATATGGTGAGACTGCTTGAGAGACTACCAGTACTGACAGTTGTCTGTGAATCTGTAAAGTTTTGATTGGCTAAATGCGCACGACCCCAAGGTCATTTAACTTACGCTGGAAGTATTCGTACAGTAGAGCGATGTCTTTAGGCAATGATAAATCAATGTGGCCGTTAAACTGTGGAAGGCCTTGCTAAAATGACAGCCAACTGAGGTTAATGTGGCTTTGCTGCTTGGCTGTGTAAAATGGGCGCTGGCTCCAAACCGCCCATGTTGATTTGAGTGAGACCCAAACCAACCTGGCACTCTTGTGGCTGCTAAAGTTGATCAGGGACGTCATGGTGGAACGTGCATGTCTGCTACAAACTAAATGTTGAACGCAAACACAAAGCTGGAGCATCTACTGACAAAAAGAGATTGTCTCACATTTCCTGACCCACGTAAATCCACTTCAATTCCAAGTCGCAACAATTCCACATACGCATTGGCGCTCTGTGCTGACGCCCTTTCTTCTCATTGTAGACTCCTCAAGCAATGGATCCATCCAAAGACTATCTTACAGCACCAACCTTTCCGCTGAACAAAGCGGGGCTGTGAAAATGCTGCCCACTACAGCCGCAAAAAAAGCACAATCACCCCAGAGCTGTCCAGCAATAACAGTCAAATGGCACCGACATTCCTCCCAATCAAAAACAGTGCTGGCATACTCATGCTGCCAAAAAGGTGCAACCGCTCAGCACAGTATTTGGCAGAAAGGTTATAACAAAAATTAAATATTTGCAACTTTTGCAATAAAAAAATGATGCCATTTTCAAATCTTTCTTAGTTGTGTACATTTCATCTTTTCATGCGTTCAAAAATTATGTGAGGCATCAGCAGCGCATCCGCCCAGTCTGTCCAATGACTCACCAGATACCGTCAATGTTGTGTCATCCCAAAGTTTTGCACCGTTTTGTTTTTTTGTGTAAATTTTTGCCTCAAGTACATGGGTCTGGCAAACGAAGCTGCAGAAACGGCAAGATCCAACATGTGTATGCATGTGTGAGGGTGTATCAGTCGACTAGATGCAGTTTGTGTGGCACTTGAGTCTGACTGCTTGAGCTGAGCTTTGAATTTTGGTCTCGAAGAATTAGATGTAGAGGGTGGCAAGGGAGTGTTTCTTGTGGTGAGTCACTCACTCCACCCTAAACCATTTGGTTCCCAAAGATCAGTTTTTACTAGAATTTAACACTCCAGCTTCCTTTCTTTCTCAGTAATCCCCTTCTAGCAAACCAGATCACTCTTAGCAGGACACCCTCATACTGTTCTTATCATCTGCTGTTCTTATAGCCTCCCTCCTCCACCCACAGATAGTTTTGGCACTGCAAGGGAGATGCACCATATGGCTGTAACCCTCCCTTCGGTCTTCTCCTTGGCTTTTCAAGGGGCCTCACGCTTGGACTCCCCCATGTTGCACAATGAAGCAGTTCTCTGTGATATTACGGGGGACTTGTGTATCGAACTTTGTTTGATTTGAACATTCACGGTGTGGAAGTTAGTTTGAAATAATGGGTGTGGGAATGCATGTCGGGGCTAAAATTTGAATTTGAAAATGTCCCCATTGTGGGACTATTAAAGGCTTTCTGATTCTGATTCGGAAATAAAAATGAAGCATCACTGGTGGTGAAATACAACAATACATTACTGTATTTTCTACTCTATATGGTGCACCACATTATAAGGCGCGTAGAATAGAAGTTAGGGTGGCCCGAGTCAAGTGATTAGCACACTGGCTTCACAGTACAGAGGTCGTGAGTTCAAGACCCGGTCCGGCCTCCCTGTGTGGAGTTTACATGTTCTCCCCATGCCCGCGTGGGTTTTCTCCGGTCCTCCGGTTTCCTCCCACATTCCAAAAACATACTGATTGAACACTCTAAATTGTCTCTAGGTGTGAATGTGAGCGTGACTGGTTGTTTGTCTTTGTGTGCCCTGCGATTGGCTGGCAACCAATTCAGGGTGTCCCCCGCCTGGTAGCACAATTGCAATAATGAAATGAAAGCAACCACAAGCGGGTGCTCTTGTGGTTTCACATTCCTCAAATTCGTAACCTATACAAACACTCCCCTACTTACGAACATTCAAGTTACGAACAACGGTACATATGAACATTTTTTTGTAGTAATGTATGTAGTATTCTTTCCAGTTGTAGATGGACATATCTTTATAGCGCATATATTTTATTAAATGTTTATTTTTCAATACTAAATACAGGTTACTTATACAAGCTTTGAACATATTTATATAAACCTTAAACATACTTTTATAAGCCTTAAACAAAAATTCCATACAAAATATAGCACTGAAGCAACATTACAAACAAATTCACCTTACGAACGACCGTTCGGAACGTATCTCTTTTGTAACTTGGGGCGCGTGTACATATAGAGAATCTGACAAATTGAGATTGACAGCCACTGTTACAGTCCCATGCAGTATGCAGTGCCCTTAGTGATCTTTTCTTGTGTTCTTGTCAGGGTTCATTCAATAACACCAATGTTCACCAAACGTTGCCATGTGCAAGGGATATTTCGAGTATGTGGATGACGATGAAATAGTACATACTCTGGTTGATGTTCTATTCTCACTTGGTGGCAAGGAAATTATAACTTGCGTCATGTAAACATGGAGGGGAAATAAATGATTTCTTTCTCAACCGGCCAGTTGGAAGACGGCACAGTCTTTGTCATGTGGATTCCTCTCTGCTTGCCTCAGACTGTATAATGTAGTCACTGGGTCATCAGATGGAGAATTTCCACAGTTACAATGTCTGCAAAAATACAGTCCATGGACGATGTGATTTTTAATGAATTAGATCAACCGATTGCATCAAACAAATCTATGGTAGGGAAAGCCCTCATGGACTTTGCGTAGTTCAACTCTTCATGAATATCAAAAGTCTCTGATTGCAATTTTTGCCTCAACATAATTCACACATAAATTAGCCATTTTGCATGGTTCTGTAAATACCCGGACAAATTTATAGCGGCCGTGAAAAGAGCTTTATTAGAGGCCAGACTCTTTATTGTACGCATGTTGTTCCGTGGATTCATGAAACGCAATACATCATTTCTGCACAACAAACAACTTTTGTAAGAAAATTTTTACGAAAGTAACAATGCCTCTGAAGTCGCGAGGGGTTTGAGAATGAAAAAGTTAGTTCAAAAAAGTGTTTTTGTTTTTAACTCATTCACTGCCAGATGTGTAAAAATATATCCACTCCAGTGCCAGATTTTTTTTGTCATTGTCACTTGAATTCCAGGACCCGTAGAATATTGAGTTTTAGGACTACATAAACATTCAATGCAGCGTAAGAAACGTTAGACTCTCTTCTTTCATCAGGAAAAGAGTTAATTTCTAAGTTGTATGGGTCTGGAGTTATCTGATCTTGAAATGGGGCGGCTGTACAAAATACAATACATACATATTGATTTATATAGCAGAACCTGTAACAAAGCACTAATATGGGAAAAAAGGCAAATGCTGCCCCCTTGTGGAAAGGAAAAAACCATTGCTAGAAGCCATGGCCAGCACTTTATTGGCACCCTAACAAAAGAAGAAAAAAAAACAAAACCCGAACAAATTCGGGAATGGCGCTCTATGTCATATTTTCAATTCTCGAATAAATTTGTGAATGGCAGTGAATGAGTTAATCAAAAAAAGTGTAAAATGAAAAAGTATGCTAATCGCAGAATATGCTAATTCATAGGTCATGGTGTTAAACAGCAAGTATCCGACGATGGACTATTTAACCAGTAATTTGGGCTTTTAAGATATTCACAAAACCATACTTAATGTGTTTTACCACATCTCTTAACTATATTCAGAATTTTATTTCTGAGTCATCGTTTGTTATTTTCAATCATGGAGTCGGGCTGGGCTGCATCGGGCAGTGCGAGATCACATTCATGGATGAATTTCTCCTTTAGTTGCAGAACCTGGGTGTGAACCCAGCCAACATTGGATTCAGCTATCTGACCATGGAGTCGGACAAGTTCATCTGCATCAGGGAAAAAGTAGGCGAGCAGAACCAGGTGGTCATTGTGGACATGTCCGACCCCACCAACCCAATCAGGCGACCCATCTCGGCTGACAGTGCCATCATGAACCCCACCAGCAAGGTCATCGCTTTGAAAGGTGTTTCACATTTACTATTTCCCATTAGATATAACATACTGAACAAAAAAAAGAAAACTTTGACTTGGCTTTGTACCAAAAACAATAAAGGGTTTTTTTTTTTGTTCAGATTTATGATGTCTGCATGTTACTCACAATATTTATTTAGCTTGAGTTTGACTACATCTGCGAGTATTGATGTGGGAATGTCGTAGTCATGCCATGACTCAATGTTTTCACGTCATTAATGTCAAACTGAATAAAGATTGATGCAGAGTGCACTCAGTTCTGTCTAAAATAGGTTGCGCAATTTGATTTGCGCCACATAGAACGCAAACACAAACACGACGGATGATTGGCCTGTTGTACTTGTTTCTCTTTGGGCATCACATATGTTTACTCTCTTTGATTTTGTTTGGGTCTGATCTGTCGTATCTGACTGACTTTTTGTTTTGCTTTTTCTCCCTTGGCTTTCCGTCATTTCGCAGACGGTGAGTTGCTCTCCGTCTGCCCGCCTACCTGACGCTCTGTTGTGATGATACAGTAGGCATGGCTGTCTCATAAAAGCTTCCAAAATACCTTTCTTGAGTTCACAGGGCTATTTTGGCTTCCAATCAATCAAAAGGCAGACAACTGCTTCGGAGCAGACAGACACACGCACACACACAGACTGTATATTGGCTCAGATTAACCTGCTAACACTAATCTTTTTTTTTTGAGAAGCTGACTTGTGGTAGCATGACCTGGTATGTTCTCCGAGAGTGAAAGTGTGATATGCATTGTTGCTTGTATTACGCATCCAAAACATTTGGCACAGTGCCACTAAAATTCCCTGATGCACTAAAATCGCCATGACCTCACATGTGAGGTCGAACTTTGTCATTTAAAATAGGATTCTTTACATTTAACACATCACAGTTGTTCCTAATTGTAAAGCCAGTTGTTCCTAATTGTAAAGCCTCCAAAGCTAAGTCATTCACCTTTAAACTTGTATTAATAGTCACTCAAAGCATGAATTCAATTTATTCTTGAGCAGGAATGAACCTTTGATTCCCCGTTTCCTTGATTATTACATATCAGTGCTTCTCAAAATGGAGTCCTGGCTCTACCTCGGATAACTTAAGTCCTATACCGACGCTCCCCAACTCACGAATGAAATACGTTCCGAATAGTCGTTCGTAAGTTGAATTTTTCCTAAGTTGCTTCAGTGCTCTATTTTGTATGGAATGTATGTTTAAGGCTTATTTATATTAGTAGTAAAGTCTCGTTATATCAATATTCTTGGGAGTCAGAAAAATGTTGATATAACCGTGCTATCAATTGTTCGGATATCACAATTCGTTTCCCCATGGTTTAAATCGGTGTCACGCAACTGTATACGGTATAAGAAGACTACAGTATTGTGACGTTCTCATCCTCTTTGATCCAGGTCTGAAGTCCATCCAGATCCACATGCCGTCTTTATTATGGTAGAAAATGGTGTCTGCTAGACACGGAAGCTGATACAGATTGCCACTGATACAGATTTCGATAATGGTGGTACTGTATAGAAACCCCTAAGCAATCGATTCACCTTAAACTGCTTTTGTATCGATATAAACATAGCAAAATGGCCGGTGCGAGATGAAAAAGAACACCGTCGTAACCGGATTATCATAATAACCATGTATCGTACTAAACGGAACTAATTATACATAAAAAGACTAGAAATTTGCAGGGAAATGAAAATAGTATCGTAATAAGCAGTATTATCAATATAACCGATATCGATATAACGAGACTTTACTGTATGTTTAAGGCTTGTATAAGTAATCTGTATTGGTTTGCACTGAAAAATAAACATTTAATAAAATATATGCCCTATAAAATACTGTATGTACATGTACAACTAGAGAGAATACTACATACGTTACTGCAAAAATGTTCATATGTACCGTTGTTCGTAACTCCAATGTTCATGAGTAGCCTGTACTTTTTTTGACGAGCAGGTTAGAGACAATTTGGCATTCCGTTTTGCCTTATTTGGTTCTAGACCCTGTTAATGAACAATAAATGCAATGCATAATTCACTGATTTTCTTTTGTTTATAAAACTGTTTATGAGATGTTTATTTTTCTGTACAAACGAATACAGGTTATTTATACAAAGCTTAAACATATTTATATAAACATACTTATATAAGCCTTAAACATACATTCCATACAAAATATAGCACTGAATCAACTTACGAACAAATTCAACTTAGGAACGACCATTCGGAATTTATGTCGTTCATAAGTTGGGGAGCGTCTGTAATTGTGCAGAGGAGCTTAAGTCCTGTACATATCTAAGATGACTTCTACTGCAAAAGAGAGACTAGACCCTGGACTGTTCGCGAGTGAAAGAGCCCATCGAGAGACAGACAACCATTTAGGCAAACCCACTGCTTGCACGGAAGTCAGGCAAATGAACTTCTAAACCATCGGTGACGCAATTCGTTGCAGGGAGCTCTTTATTGCCCACAGTAGAGTAAATTTGTCTTTGACTCACCAGAGCAACAACAGTAGACAATAGAAGTAGCGAAGGTCACATAGTAAAAAAAGAATGTCCTCAACAATAAGACAGTGAGGAACACATAATTAATGCACACTAAAGGACAGAAGAGTTACATTTTTAGATACATGGATCAAAGTCAGAAACCTTTATATTATTGTCTTCTTTAGTGGTTTTTGTAGTGACCTTCAACACGCGTTACATAATTTGCAAAAACAATGTAACATTAATCAGAACGCTAAATCTTTTTTTTTCCTTTGGCAACTTTCAAACTCTTCCCCAAGTGAAATAAAAACTAAATCACACATTTTCAAAAATTAAAATACATAACCCTATTATTTCAAACATGTTAAATTCCCAATTATTATTTTTTGACTGCTGCTTTGGTATTGACATCCTTTGCTGTCTCTCTCCTCAGCCGCAAAGATGCTCCAGATCTTTAACATTGAGATGAAAAGCAAGATGAAGGCTCACTCAATGACAGAGGAGGTCATGTTCTGGAAGTGGATATCGGTAAATACGGTTGCCTTGGTGACGGACAAAGCTGTCTATCACTGGAGCATGGAGGGAGATTCCCAACCGAACAAAGTATTTGATCGACATGCCAGTCTGGCAGGATGTCAGATTATCAACTACAGAACTGACGAACAACAGAAGTGGCTACTGCTGATCGGGATTTCCGCACAGGTACCATCTTTATTCATGAAAATGTCCCAGCTATTTAGAAAAGGCTATTTCAACACAAACAAGCAATTGCTTGTGGGCAAATATATTTTTATTCTCTGCAAAAAGGACTGTGGCTTCAGTTTACTGAGTCATCGTGAACAATTTACAAAATCTAATATTTGTTTCCCCCGAAACCCTGTCAATATTTCAATAGTAATTGTTTATTCTTTTCAACACAAGCAATAGATTAAACAACATCAGATTTATTATACCTTGTACAGAAGTTTTAATCAAATAGGTAAGGCTTACCATAAAATAAAAACGAATGACCCATGGATAATATGGAAAACAGTTTATTGGATTGGATTACCCTTTGTTAATTTCACAGTGGGGAAATGTACATTTCACAGCAGCAAAGTGATGAAAGTAAGAGGAAAAGAAAGGAATAAGTAGAAAAACAAAATGGAGAAGCTGCTGTAAAGGCAGCCACTCTCGCGGTGCCATCTTGAAGTCAAAAGATCAAAAAAAAAAGTAATATGACAACACAAAGACACAGTCATTCAATCTTAAGCACTTTCTGCACCCTCTTTGTTGTATGAAGCAGTTCTAGATGAAAGACGAGAGAATAAAAGTGTCCTTTTCACCAGTGGATCAGAGATGTCATGGTCAAATGTGCATGTTTGCTACAAGCTAAATGTTGAAAGCGAACACGAAGTTAGCATCCATTGACGAAAAGAAATTGTCTCACATCTCCTGTCCCACCTAAATCCGCTTCAATTCCAAGTCGCGACATTTCCACATATGCATCCCCTTTCTTCTCATCGTGAGCTCCTCAATGCTTCCCACTAAAGGCACCAAAAAGCACAATTGCCTGAGAGCTGTCCAGCTATGGCAGTCAAATGGCTGTGACATTCCTCCCAAATCAAAAACAGTGCTGGCAAATTTGTGCTGCCAAAAAGGGCAAGCGCTCAACCAAGTCTCCTCCTTGATGAATGTCGTGCCCAAAAATGCTGAAAAACAGTCTGTATCCGTTCCACACGACGCACAACTCAAAGTGACAAAACAAAACACACGAACAATAAAAAAGACACCCTCTTAGACTTCAATCTACTTCAATTTGAGATCTTTTTGTACGTATTAAACAATGTGAGTGTATTTACACGAGAACAGTCCTTTGCTTCCATCTGTTTGGTCAATGTTTTTTTTCTGCATGTTGTTGCAGCAAAACCGCGTCGTTGGGGCGATGCAGCTGTATTCCGTGGAGAGAAAAGTCTCCCAGCCAATAGAAGGTCACGCTGCTGCGTTCGGAGATTTCAAAGTGGAAGGCAACGCCAATCCATCCACCCTCTTCTGCTTTGCTGTGCGTTCACCGGCGGGTGGGAAGGTACGAACCATTGAAGATTTCGCAAAATAAAAAAAATGACTTGAATGTACGAGCAAGCACATGTTCATTAAACAAGTTGTTTGCGCAATTGTGGTCTGATTTCAACGTATCGAAAATTCATCCAGCTGCACATCATTGAAGTGGGTCAACCAGCTGCAGGAAACCAGCCATTTGCAAAGAAAGCAGTGGATGTGTTTTTCCCCCCAGAGGCCCAGACAGACTTTCCTGTAGCTATGCAGGTATATCAAGGACCCCTGCATTTCCAAGGGCATGCTTAGTTGTGGCCTAACGGTGTTGGGTGCTTGACTTTTTTTTCCCTCCCGCAGATTGGAAGTAAACACGGCGTCATCTATTTAATCACCAAATACGGTTACATTCACCTGTACGACCTGGAGTCAGGAGTGTGCATCTACATGAACAGAATCAGCGCTGAGACCATCTTTGTTACATCGCGACATGAAGCCAGCTCGGGAATCATCGGAGTCAACAAGAAGGGACAGGTGATGGGACGAAACATGCTAATATTCACATAACACATTTGGTCACCCCGCTAATGTCTCTTGTGTGTCCTTTACTTCTTTTTTTTAGGTATTGTCAGTATGTGTTGAAGAAGAGAACATTGTCAACTATGCGACAAATGTCCTCCAAAATCCAGACCTGGCATTAAGGATGGCTGTCAGGTCCAATCTAGCCGGTGCTGAGGAGCTTTTTGCCAGGAAATTCAACACACTGTTTGCCCAGGGAAGTTATTCAGATGCGGCAAAGGTTGCAGCGTCAGCACCCAAGGTGCGTCTAAATCAGGAGTACAAATCTTAAAAGACCACAAAGAATTTTTCTAAGTCATCAAAAGTTCGTTTGTTGTGGGCGGTTTAGTCACATGCAATTATATTGCAATGTTCAAAACAAAATTATCTTTCATTCAGAAGATTGGCAAAAATTTTAACTACTGTAATTTCCGGACTATAAACCGCGACTTGTCACGAGCTTTCAACCCTGCGTGTTATGCAACGGTGTGGCTAATTTATGCATTTTTTCTAACGGTCACCAGTGGCGCTCGAGCACTAAAGTTAAGAGTGAGACAGGGCGAATATATGTGCCAAGGAAGACGCAAGTTTAACGTAATTCCGCGTGTGCATCATGCATTTAAAGTAACCTTCCGAGTTGAATGGGAGGCTTCGATGACCAGCGGCGAGAAATCGTTTACCAAAACTAGCCGTATGCGAAGAGCAACTTTTGCACAAATCTGCCAGTGGATCCTGACAGGGTTGAGCAGTGTGAAAAAAATCAACCATCACCAACGGGTTTCGAAAAGCCAGTCTGCTATGTGACAGACAGGACAGCACAAGCTCGGGAGTGACTTTACATCAGGATGAAAGTGACACTTAATGCGACAATGAAAGAGAGAATGAGTGAGTGAGACAATGAAAGAGAGTTGCGAGGAATAGCTGATGCTATTCCAATGCGACACAAGATGAGGACAGCTTTCAGCGACTTGCTATGTTTTTTGTAACCAGCCCTCTTAGTGAGTGCTAAGGTGTTTCTTCCGTGTCTCAGATACTTGGTATCTTTTTGTACCCAGACCTGTTAGCGAGTTCTAATGTGTTGCTGCTGTGTTACTGCCGTGTCTCAGTGACTTTTACTGGCATGTTTTTTTAACAAGCCCTGTTCGGGCTGTGTTACTACTGTAATCCTTGTTGTGTTGCTGCTGCGGAAGAGGCGCTCTCTTGAAAGACAAGTTAAGGTATACTATTAAAACTTTGAAAACATTTTCTGTATACCATATTGCTTTATAAACATGCGGCTTATAGACAGGTGCAATTTATGTATGTACAAAATGGTTCTTCCCTTAAAAATGTACTGGGTGAGGCTCATAATCAGGTGCGCTCTTTAGTCCGGAAATTACAGTAAAGTAAAATGTCATCTAAATTTTGACCAAAAATGAAAACAAAGACTCAATAGCTGTTGGGAAACACTCCAAACATTTCATCAGGTTTAAATTCAATTTTTACAGTGACATTATCCTTTTTCTACGCTCCTTTCAATTTCCCCACAATCCCCAATTTTTCAACGCCTGACTCAGGGTGTCCTGCGGACTGCCGAAACCATTCGTAAGTTTCAGAGTGTCCCTGCCCAACCAGGTCAGGCATCTCCGCTATTGCAGTACTTTGGTATTCTGTTGGACCAGGGTCAGCTCAACAAATTTGAATCCCTGGAGCTGTGCAGGCCTGTCCTGCAGCAGGGTCGCAAGCAACTTTTGGAGAAATGGCTGAAAGAGGACAAGGTGAGAATTCACCTTGTGTTCATCCTGTGAAAATCTCTTGTCGCGTCTTCTTTTCTGCAGCTTCTCAGACGATGCATGGTTGTTTGTAGCGGGCTGACTAAAAAAGAAAAAAAATCGTGTGTGTTCTAGCTGGAGTGCTCAGAGGAGCTGGGGGATCTGGTGAAAGCTTCTGACCCGACCCTCGCTCTTAGTGTATACCTCAGAGCTAACGTCCCCAACAAAGTCATTCAGTGCTTTGCGGAGACGGGACAGTTCCCGAAGATCGTCCTTTATGCCAAAAAAGTAACTATCAGCTTCCTATACTGTCCAATTTTCAGTGAAACTCAGTACCAGGAAGCAGATCTGCATTTGAATAGTAAAATCAACCTCAACTTGCTCCATTTCCACAGGTTGGCTACACCCCCGATTGGGTGTTTTTGCTGAGGAATGTGATGCGTGTCAATCCAGACCAGGGACTGCAATTTGCGCAGATGCTGGTACAGGATGAAGAGCCGCTCGCCAACATCAACCAGGTAATAAATACATCCTCTCATCACCCATACAAATACTACCCTTATTTTTTTTTTTATAAACACATCAGCACAGTTGCGCATACACATGCATGCAAACACATGGAGCCAGTGAGGAAGCTGCACTTTATGTCATTCCAGATGTGTCAGCAATGCCAGGAATTCACTGACTCAGAAACCCTTTTCAAGTCACGCCACCACTCTGCTCCGTTTCAGATTCCTCCACCTAATTATTTCTTGTGGCTCTCTGAAAATGTTTCCATCCATTTGATTTAAGCCGTGATTTAGAAGTGTGTCTTAATTAAATATACAAATTTGAGTCATTGCAACTGCAGTGTCGATGGAGGGAATGCACGAACTGTCATTTGCGGACATTTGATTAATGATTTGTTAAATACAACCTGTGAGGGACAAGTTTGTTTGTCGGAAAAATATTGGATTTGATTCGCCTTTATTAGTCTCGTAGTGGAGAAATGTACATTTCACAGCAGTAAAGTGACGAAAGTAAGAGGAAAGGAAATGAAGAAGTAGAGTTTTTGAAGTCAAAACAACAACAAAAAAACTAAATAAATAATGTGACCTAACACAAAAAAACAAAGACAGTCATTCAATCTTAAGCACTTTGTGCACCATCTTTGTTGTATGAAGCAGTTCTAGATGAAATAGGAGAGGATCAAAGCATCCCAAGCCGTGACAGTTCCACATACGCATCGATTCTCCTTTCTTCTCATTGCGGGCTCCTGAAGTCATGCATCCAACCAGCCGCAGACTGTGCAACAGCACCAACCTTTAATTCACATCCCTGTGATTTAATACAGTGATAACTTAGCTTACGAACTTAATTGGTTCCTAGAAAGTGTGTGTAAGGCAAAAAGTTTGTCTGCCTTACATTTATTTCCCAAAAGAAACCATTAAAAATGAGAATAATCAGTTTCCAGGTCCACATAAAACATAATTTTGTACTAACTAAGCCTTAGCACTACACACACAAAAAAAAATATAAATATATATATATATATATATATATATATATATATATATATATATATATATATATATATATATATATATATATATATATATATATATATATACACAGTAATCATTGCAGCTAAGATAAGTGGACACATGGATCAATACATGAGCAAAGCACAGAAATGCATTAGTAGAGATACTAGAGGTGCCAAACATCAGCTGCTGGTTGACAGAACAGTCGCTCAAGACTGCAGGTCCCGACATACCAACCTGTGCACAGCCTGGATTGATTACAAGAAAGCATATGACTCGATGCCACACACATGGATCAATGAATGCTTGGAGTTGTATAAGGTCAACAGGACCCTGAGAGCCTTCGTTGCAAACTCGATGAGGATGTGGAAAACCACACTTGAAGCCAATGGCAAGCCACTAACGCAAGTGTCCATCAAATGTGGCATATACCAAGGTGATGCACTCTCCCCACTGCTGTTCTGCATAGGACTGAACCCCCTCAGCCAGATAATCGCCAAGACAGGCTATGGATACCGCCTCAGAAATGGAGCTACGATCAGTCACCTCCTCTACATGGATGACATCAAGCTGTATGCTAAGAGCGAAAGGGACATAGACTCCCTGATCCACACAACCAGGATCTACAGCAGTGATATCGGAATGTCATTCGGGCTGGAGAAATGTAGTCGGATGGTGACTAAGAGGGGCAAGGTAGTTCACACTGAAGGGGTCTCACTCCCTGAAGGAACAATAGCAGACATTGAAAACAGCTACAAGTACCTCGGTATACCACAGGCCAATGGCAACCTCGAATTAGCAACAAGGAAAGCGGCTACGACCAAATACCTCCAGCGGGTGAGGCAAGTCCTCAGAAGCCAGCTCAATGGCAAGAACAAGACCCGGGCAATAAACAGCTATGCCCTGCCAGTGATCAGATACCCTGCAGGAATAATAAGGTGGCCAAAGGAAGAGATTCAGACCACGGATGTTAAGACCCGAAAACTCCTCACCATGCACGGAGGGTTCCATCCCAAGTCCAGCACCCTGAGACTGTACACAAGCCGTAAGGAAGGAGGCCGGGGACTAGTGAGTGTGAGAGCCACTGTCCAGGATGAAACATCCAAGCTCCATGAATACATCAAAGAGAAGGCTACAACGGATGATGTACTCAGAGAATGTCTCAGTCAATGGGGAACAGAGGATGAGGTGCTGGAAGAGGGACAATCATGGGAGGAAAAGCCCCTACACGGGATGTACCACCGAACCATAGCAGAAGTGGCTGATCTCAAGAAGTCCTATCAGTGGCTAGAGAGGGCTGGCCTAAAGGACAGCACAGAGGCACTCATCCTGGCTGCCCAAGAGCAGGCCCTGAACACCAGAGCCATAGAGGCAGGCATATACCACACCAGACAAGACCCAAGGTGTAGGTTGTGCAAAGAGGCACCTGAGACAATCCAACACGTAACTGCAGGGTGTAAGATGCTGGCAGGGAAAGCCTACATGGAGCGCCATAACCAGGTGGCTGGCGGAGTATGGACTGGAAACCCCAAGGTCAAAATGGGAAACACCTCCCAAGGTGGTGGAGAATGACCGAGCAAAGATCCTGTGGGACTTCCAGATACAGACCGACAAGATGGTAATGGCCAACCAACCAGATATCGTGGTCATAGATAAAGGGGAAAGGAAAGCCGTTGTCGTGGATGTAGCGGTCCCGAGTGATGGGAACATCAGAAAGAAGGAACATGAGAAAATCGAGAAATACCAAGGGCTCAGAGAGGAGCTGGAGAGAGCCTGGAAGGTAAAGGTGACAGTCGTGCCTGTGGTGGTCGGAGCACTCGGGGCAGTGACCCCCAAACTCGACGAGTGGTTGCAACAGATCCCGGGAACAACATCGGATATCTCGGTCCAGAAAAGCGCAGTGCTGGGAACAGCACGGATACTGCGCAGAACCCTCAAGCTTCCTGGCCTCTGGTAGAGGACCCGAGCTGAAATGGGGACAGACACCACCCATGGTGGGTGAGACAAGGATTTTTTTTTTTTTTTTTTTTTTTTTTACAGTAAAGTCTCGTTATATCGATATCGGATATATCGATAGTCCCGGTTATATCGATACTATTTCTATGCACGCGCGGAGAAAATTACATGCAAACAGGGTCGGATATATCGATAGTCCCGGTTATATCGATATTTTTTCGGACTCCCTTGAATATCGATATAACGAGACTTTACTGTATATATATTTTTTTTTTACACATTTACATATTTACATATTTTATGTATAATAAATGTGCTATTGTATTGTAATTAAATAAATTAACTGTACTATAGTCGACTTAGCGTACTGGTACTGGGACGCTAAGTCACACAAACGCACACCTCGTTCGTGTTTTTCGATGATCTCCTTCTTCTGCTCGACCGTAATTTTCTTTTGTGTCCTCTTCGGCTTAACACTCGCCTATAGTGGGGTCTTTTTCGGGACCAAAAAAGCAAGAGTACTCCACTCGATAACAAACCACGTCTGCACTGAGTGCACTAAAAGAAAGTGGGTGTGGAAAACTAGTCCGCCAGACATTGTGGCGCTCCATGTCTTTCCCGAAGACTACTTCGTATGCCAAGATTATATATTAAGTTCGTAAGCTAAAGCGTTCGTCAGCCGTCCTTTTGAAGGCAATTTGTTTAAATGCAACCCATTTCCGAACCTGTCACTCTTTCAACTACAAAGTATGATGATGCTGTCCAGCAAAATGTTTGGACATCCTGTTACTTCCTTTGGGGTGTATGTGTTTGCAAACTTAGGTTAGTTTTCACATATATTTTGGCTAGACCTGACTGTTGGCTCTCTTAGCCATTTTTTTCCCTTAACGATTTGCGGACAGGTATGAATGTTTATGGATGCTACAGCTTTGTGTTTACTGTCAAAACTTAGCTTGTAGCAGACATGCACATTCCACCATGACGCCTCTGATCCACTGGTGAAAAGGAGGATTTCATTCTCTCCTTTCATCTTGAACTGCTTCATGTAATGAAGTGTTTATCTTGTACTCAAAACATCAGAGTGGGGAAAGTCGTTCAGATTGCACAACTGTCCTTGTTCTTATGATCTTGTTGTGTTTATTATTTTGCTTTGTGTTGACTATTATGTGAAGCGCTTTGTTGTTGCTGCAGCTGCAGTTGTTGTGAAAGCGCTATACACAGTAAATTAGGATTTATTGTATTGTATTGTATTGTATTGTACGGCTGCGGTATTGATGCTCAGGCACTTTTGCTGAAAGCTTTCGGGCAAATTGCAACATGATTATCTGAAAATGTGACGGCATCAGTCCGGTAATATAGTTTTTTAACACAGCATCTGTGGTAACTGGATAACTAACATCAATGCTTTGTAATTGTAGATTGTGGATGTGTTCATGGAAGGCAACCTGATCCAGCAATGTACCTCCTTCCTCTTGGATGCTTTGAAGAACAACCGCCCAACTGAGGGACACTTGCAGACACGTCTGCTCGAGATGAACCTCGTCCATGCACCACAGGTCAACGTTGACACACACAAAAAAAAAAAAAAAAAAAAACTTGACACTTTGAGGTTTCCTCATTTGTTTGACCACGTGTGTGACATATTGTTGTTTAGGTAGCAGATGCAATCCTGGGAAACCAAATGTTCACACACTATGACCGTGCCCATGTTGCTCAGCTGTGCGAGAAGGCGGGCCTTCTCCAGAGAGCTCTCGAGCACTATACTGACCTTTATGATATCAAGCGAGCTGTGGTGCACACGCATCTTCTCAACCCTGAGGTACTCCTAAAAATGAAAAAAATATCATATTTTTACATCCATCCATCCATTTTCTAATACGTTTATCTTCATGAGGGTCACAGGCGTGGTGGAGCTGATCTCAACTGGCAGTAGGCCGCTGGGGTATTATAGCCTGAACTTGCCAGCCAATCTTAGGGAGCTCACATAGACAAACACAATTTGGAACAAATTTCGAGTGTCCCATTAACTCATTCACTGCCACACATTTTCAAAAATGTGTCCACTCCAGTGCCAGGGTTTTTGTCATTGTCACTCAAATTCCAGGATCTACTTAAACACTCAATTCAGGGTAAGAAACCTTATATTTTCTTCTTTAATCAGAAAAGGAGTTAATTCCTAACGTATATGGGTATGGAGTTATATGAGCTTGAAATAAGGGTGGTTGTCCAAAATACAATGCAATACATACATATTGGTTTATATAGTGCTTTAACAACAGCTGAAGATGGAATAAAGTGGTAACATGGAAAAAAGGGAAATGATGCCCCCCTGTTGAAGGCACCCAAATGGCACTCTATGTCATATTTTCAATTTTCGAAAAAAAAATGTGAATGGCAGTGAATGAGTTAACCTGCCATTCATGTTTGCGGAATGTCGGGGAGGGGGCGACCAGAGGACCCGGAGAAAACTCACACAACCATGCGAAAAACATGCAAACTCCACACAGGATGTCTGGAACTGTAATAGGCGGACGTGCTAACCAGTCAGGCACCCTCAATCTTTTTACATGATGTGTGATGATGTGTGAAACTGACTCTTTACCAGCTGTTTAACCTTTGTGTGCCTTTTTTCCCACGACAGTGGCTCCTGAACTTCTTTGGCTCTTTGTCGGTTGATGACTCGTTGGAGTGTCTAAGAGCCATGCTGTCGGCTAACATCAGACAGAACCTGCAACTCTGTGTGCAGGTAGCTTCCAAGTACCATGAGCAACTCGGGACTCAGGCCCTTGTGGAGCTCTTTGAGTCTTTCAAGAGTTACGAGGGTAAGTGTCGCACTGTACATGCGTGCACGCGCCTATTGACTTCACTAGCCAGAGCCACCAAGGTCATTACTCCCCTCTTTCCTTTCTATTGAAGGTTTGTTTTACTTCCTCGGCTCAATTGTGAATTTCAGCCAAGAGCCTGATGTGCACTTTAAGTACATCCAGGCAGCCTGCAAGACTGGACAGATCAAAGAAGTCGAACGGATCTGCAGAGAGAGCAACTGTTATGACCCGGAGAGGGTTAAGAACTTTCTCAAGGTTAAAAAAGTTCTCCCGTTACTCTATTCTTTTATCGCTCAGTAAGAAATAATGTTTCAAATAATGGAGTAACTTCAATTTTTTCCTTGCTAGGAAGCCAAGTTGACAGACCAGCTTCCTCTCATTATTGTTTGCGACCGCTTTGATTTTGTTCATGACCTGGTACTCTACCTCTACCGCAACAGTCTCCAGAAATACATTGAAATCTATGTACAGAAAGTAAGTCACCTTTGTTTCCAGACAATATGTTGCTGTTCGATGTTGTCCATCCTTCTCACTCTACTCAGTGTTTGTGACACAGAATCAGAAAGCCACACAATGGGGAAATTTGCAACAATTTGAAAGCGGGTGCAAAGGGGAGGGAGATAAAAACAAAGTATTCTAAGCATAATAGAATGTATAACTGAACTGAAAAATGTATAACTGCGCAAAAATGTTTCAGAAAAGAACTGTAGCTAGTCGAAGTATAAAAATACAGTATAAAAAGCATATTTGATATATTATGTAACTGTATTGAATCAACATAAGGTAGCTGTGCGATTTACAATGCAAGAGTCCAGTGTTTTTTCCCGTCCATCAGACACGAGAAAAAGTATTGGAGACTGAACAATGTGTAACATTGTAGTTATCGACGAATTAGAGTTTATAGTGTAATATTTGAGACATTATGATACTTTTTATATCTATAACAGGGTTTCTGTGATTTGTTTGCTTTTTTTTAGGTTAACCCCAGTCGATTACCAGTGGTGATAGGGGGCCTGTTGGATGTTGACTGTGCTGAGGATGTCATTAAGAACTTGATCATCGCGGTCAGAGGGCAATTTTCCACTGATGAGCTAGTGGATGAGGTGGAGAAAAGAAACAGGTAAGAAAAAAAAAGCAGCCAATGTCGATCGTGTTTTTTCTTACTTGAGCTTTGAAGTTTACATGTCAAAACGTAACTGCCTTCAACTCCCCAACGAATGAGAGACAGAAATCAAAACATCTCCACATCGTACAATTTACAGTATTTTCCAGTGTATAAGGCGCACCCAAAAGCCTTGATTTTCTTCAAAAGACGACCCAACGCCTTATACGCAGGTGCACCTTAGATGTGAAGTAGTATTGAGCCAAAACAGGTCCACTGTTGGAAGCCGCCGACTCCATTTCCCCCCGGTAGACAGTGTGCGTAACCCCAGTCTCTACTATATTGTCTTATAATGTGGTGTGCCTTATATTTGGAAAACTTTTATAGATTTATATATTATATTTGGAAAATTATTTTTCATTCATTGGAGGTGCGCCTGATAATCCGGTGCGCCTTATATATGAAAACAAAGTTTGAAAATACACCATTCATTGGGGGTGCCCTTTCCTACACAATGCGCTTTATACACTGGAATTATTTTTATTTTTTTGTAGGGCCAAGTTCTGATTGTAGAAGTTCTTTTTTGTGGCCAGTAAGTAAACATTTTGAGATGTCAGAAACTATCCGGGACTAGTATCTCAGTTGTCAAAATTCACATTGCAGTTTATATCACGGTTTTGTTGTCAGGGTTTTGGGTTTGGTTTGTTAAATGATGGGCAAAGCTGTAATTTGGATTTGGCAAATCGTACATTTTTTGGTGACACGGTGCGCCTAATACACAGGAAAATATGGTACTCCTGAAAAAAAAATCCCATCTTCACTCTTTTTTCTTCTCCTCCTTAGTTTAAAACTCCTGTTACCATGGTTGGAGTCACGGACACACGAAGGTTGCGAGGAGCCAGCCACCCATAACGCTCTGGCCAAGATTTACATTGACAGCAACAACACACCCGAACGTTTCTTGAAAGAGAATCCCTTCTATGACAGCGCCGTGGTGGGACGCTACTGCGAGAAGAGGGACCCTCACCTTGCCTGCGTAGCTTATGAAAGAGGACAGTGCGACTTGGACCTCATTAAGGTGAGAACCTCGAATTTCTAGTGCAGCCCAGTTACATGTGGTGGATTAAAATATGAAGAATATCCATTTGTATAATATAAAATCAATGACAGAAAATATGTTTCATGCTGCTTTTTCCATTGTTTGATTTTTTTCCCCAGGTCTGCAACGAGAACTCATTATTTAAAAGTGAGGCTCGGTATTTGGTACGGCGGAAAGACCCAGAACTTTGGGCCAGTGTGTTAGAAGAGAAAAACCCCTACAAGAGGCCACTCATCGATCAGGTCATATTTTCACACTCACCTCGAGCCGTTGTTCATCGTGAACGTTATAAACGGGACTTTATAATGTACTACTTTGTTTTTCTAATTGCAGGTGGTACAAACCGCACTGTCGGAGACTCAGGACCCAGAGGAGGTGTCGGTCACCGTCAAGGCATTCATGACTGCTGACCTACCCAATGAGTTGATCGAACTTTTGGAGAAGATCGTGCTTGACAACTCTGTTTTTAGTGAACATAGGTTTGAATTACTTAATGTACAACATTGTAACGACTTTACCATCATTTTTCATTTTAACAATGCATTTGTTGTGTGTCCCTTTCCCAGAAATCTTCAGAATCTGCTGATTTTGACCGCCATCAAGGCGGACCGCACACGTGTGATGGAGTACGTGAATAGACTGGACAACTACGACGCTCCGGACATTGCTAATATCGCTATCAGCAATGAGCTCTTTGAGGAGGCTTTTGCTATTTTTAAGAAGTTTGATGTCAATACGTCAGCCATACAAGTACGTGTCAATGAATGGCTTGGGTTGCAATAGCCTTTATTAGTCTTGCAGTGGATAAATTTGCATTTCACAGCAGCAAAATGATCCACGTAAGAGGAAAGGAATGGAAGGAGTAGGAAGACAAAATACAGGAGCTGCTGTCAAGGCAACCACTCGCGCGGTGCCATCTTGAAGTCAAAACAACAACGAAAAAAATAAGTAACAAATCATGTGACACAACACAAAAGAAGCAGACAGTCATGCAATCTTAAGCACTTTCTGCATCCTCGTTGTTGTATGAAGCAGTTCTAGATGAAAAAGGAGAGGATTAAATTGATCTGAAATTGACAAAAGAAAACATACAAACAATACAAAAATTACAAAAAAAAAGCTAGGCTTGTGAGAGCACTTGATGACGGCTGCCTACTCAGGCGCCATCTTGGACTTGGATATATCACATTCACACCATCTCCAAATTTCCAAACAAGTGTTTTGTAAGCATCGCTTTTTTTCAAACCCAGTAATAAGAAATCTGACATTTTATTTTATGTATTTTGCTCATCATTGTATTAACTCTCCTGCTCCCCTCATAGGTATTAATAGAAAATATAGGAAACTTGGACAGGGCTTATGAGTTTGCTGAGCGATGCAATGAGCCTGCGGTATGGAGCCAGTTAGCACGGGCACAGCTGCATCGAGATCTGGTGAAGGAAGCCATTGACTCGTATATTAAAGCTGTTGACCCCTCGGCCTATATGGAGGTGGTCAATGCGGCAAGCAAGAACAGTAAGCCTTTGCTTTTATGTGCCACTTTTCAGTTATTTAATTGAGGTTCAAAGAAATGTATCTTTCATCAAGTCGTCATTTGTTTTTGTTTTTTTCAGACAACTGGGAAGACTTAGTCAAATACCTCAAGATGGCTCAGAAGAAAGCGCGGGAATCGTATGTGGAGACGGAGCTGATCTTTGCTTTGGCGAAAACAAACCGTCTGGCTGAGTTGGAAGAGTTTGTTAGCGGCCCCAACAATGCTCACATCCAACAGGTATAGCACATCACATGAATGACTGCACAAAAAGATTCACATTAATAATAATGATAATACATTTTATTTCTAAGCGCCTTTCAAAACTCTCAAGGAAACTGTACAGTCACGGGATAAGAGTTTTTTTTTCTGCCGGTGAGCAGCGGCAGCCATTCGCGCCTGCGTTCACTAAATCTGGAAGTAACACAAATTCGCACCACTAATGTGACTGTATATAGACAGATAATACAATATAATACATTGTAATTTATATTGCGTTTTCACAGCAGCTGTCACAAAGCACTTCACATAATAGTCCACACAAAGCAAAATAATAAACACAACAGGAACATCGATGAAAAGGTTTCTTCAGCCGTCATCTGTACTTCTTTGAAGGTGTCGGACGTATCGCTCCTCCTCCGAAAAGTTTCGTCAGCGAACTAAAATTTGATACCGGGGCGAATGGGGCAATCAGGGCCAATCATAGACATAATCCAACAGAACAAAAGAAGTAATCAGATTAGCTTCAGGGAGTAGTCCAATGCTCCCCCAATGTCTCCCATGCTTAGAGCAGGGACCTATCAAAACAGAGGTCCGACAACGCCACCCTTGGACATTAGAGGATATATACTATAGGGCCAGAGCTACCAGCACAATTTTAGTTCACTGACGAAGCTTTTCGAATGAGGAGCGAAACGACCGACACCTTCAAAGAAGTACAGAAAACGGCTGAATACACCTTTTCATCGATGGACCACTCCTGTACAACTGAGAGCTTACACAGACAACAGGAACATGAAAACATTGACAGTTGTGCTATCTTAACGACTTTTCCCGTGTAATCTATGTGCATTCAGCAAAATCACTAATATATCTTCCTCCTCAGGTGGGAGATCGATGTTACGAGGAGGGAATCTACGAGGCCGCTAAGCTCCTGTACAACAACGTGTCGAATTTTGCTCGACTGGCATCCACACTCGTACATTTGGGAGAGTACCAGGCCGCTGTGGACAGCGCCAGGAAAGCCAACAGCACTCGCACTTGGAAAGAGGTCACTGGCATGCCGAGAAGCAAACCATTCCTGATATTTTGCCAGACCAGATATTTCCTAAGATTTCCTATTTGACACACCTCATCTTGTCTGTTCGGGCAGGTTTGTTTCGCGTGCGTGAACGGCGAGGAATTCCGTCTGGCGCAAATCTGCGGCCTCCACATCGTCATCCATGCCGACGAGCTGGAGGACTTGATCAGCTATTACCAGGATCGCGGTTATTTTGAGGAGCTGATCGCTCTGCTGGAAGCAGCTCTGGGCCTGGAGCGGGCGCACATGGGCATGTTCACCGAGCTCGCCATTCTCTACTCCAAATTCAAGCCTCAGAAAATGCGAGAGCACCTGGAGCTCTTTTGGTCCAGAGTCAACATTCCAAAGGTGGGAAATGTTACCACACACAAGGGATGCTCATTCTGTTTATCCTCAGATGCTTGCTAGATGGTTCATTAGTTTTCGATTAAATCAAATCCAAAATTTTAACTATCAACACTCATAACCGTGTCAATGTTTACGTTGGTCATAGTAGTTAGTATGTGGCGGCCGGTATGTTACCTAATCTAACTACTTGAGAGTGTTAAAATGTTCGGAACAGCTTTTGGGATGTCTACGGGCATTTAAAAAAACTATAAAAGCTGGTAGAAGCATAAAAATGAATTATTTTAACTTGATATGACCATTTCTGACGAGTTTAATATAGGATGTCTGTGAGCAAACTACACTTATAGTATAAAGCTTCCTGTCGTAAATGTTTTAATGTTAACTTATTCACTGACAGGCGATGTGCAAAAATGTGTCCACTCCAGTGCCAGGATTGTTGTAATTGTCACTCAAATTGCAGAACACGCAGTATATTGAGTTTTAGGACTATGTAGATATTCAATTCAGCGTAAGAAAACGTAGACTCTCTTCTTTCATCAGAAAAAAATAGTTAATTCCTAAGTTATATGGATATGGAGTGATATGAGCTTGAAAAGAGGGCAGCTGTACAAAATACAATACAATGCAATACATACATATTGGTTTATATTGTGCTTTAACAAAGCGGTAACATGGAAAAAAGGGATATGCTGCCCCCTCGTGGAAGGTAAAAACCACTGCCAGAGGTCTGACCATCGCTTTATTGGCACCCTCCACAAGAAAAACCAAAACCCAAACAAATTCTGGAATGGCGCTTCACGTCACATTTTTCAATTCTCGAATCAATTTGGGAATGGCAGTGAAAAAAATGAATTAAATAATTCAAATGTGTTCCTGGTTTATTTTATTGATATTTACAAATGAAAATAATTGATTCGTTTATTGTCAAGAAGACAATCAAATACTTTAAACTTTATTGAAAGAGCAAACCAACAGCAGCTGGAACAAAGATCCTTTTTAAACGAAATGAAGGCTCATGAAATAAACTGAACATATTTTCATACCCGTTTGAACTGTCTTTTTAAGGATCTAACAGAAATTACCAGAAAGCTGTTAATTTTCCAAAATCACAACGCCCTTGAGATCAAAAGTTTCCACCCTTTTGTCCTCTGTTCTTAATCCATTGAGCGCACCAAACAAAAGCAATAAATCACTCCTCCATATGTAAACTCAAAAGATATCGCCCCTTGCTCACCAGGTTCTACGTGCAGCCGAACAGTCCCACTTATGGACCGAGCTGGTTTTCCTTTACGATAAATACGAAGAGTACGACAACGCAGTCATCACAATGATATCTCATCCCACCGACGCGTGGAAAGAAGGCCTTTTTAAAGACATTATTCCAAAGGTAAACGTCCACGTGGCATTGTTGGCCATTTTCTTTTCTTATCTTGAGTGAATATTGTGTCTTTTTCTTTTTAGGTGGCCAATGTGGAGTTGTACTATAAATCTCTTTCCTTCTATCTGGATTACAAACCTCTTCTACTCAATGACTTGCTGACTATTCTGTCTCCGCGCTTGGATCACAATCGAGCTGTCAACTTTTTCACCAAGGTAATGGATATGGATAGTTACCGGTAACTTTTCTTTAAAAAAAAATGTGGTTGTGACATTGCTTTTTTTTATCCCCAACCTAGGTAAACCAGCTGAAGTTAGTCAAGCCATACCTGAGGTCTGTCCAGAATCACAATAACAAGTCTGTTAATGAAGCCCTCAACAACCTGCTGACAGAGGAAGAGGACTACCAGGTCTCTCATTTCTTCTCATTCTGGAAACCGCTCTCATTTTATGTCACAATTGAACTGTCCGAAGATTAACGGCTCATAGTCATACTGCAATTGAAAGCCAAGTGTTTAACGTAGATTAACTCATTCACTGCCATTCACGAATTTATTCGGGATTTGAAAATATGATGTTGAGCGCCATTCCTGTATTAGTTTTTTTTTTCTTGTTTGGATTGATTGATTGGATTTTCCTTTATTAGTCTCGCAGTGGAGAAATTTACATTTCACAGCAGCAAAGTCATGAAAGAAATGAAAGTAGAAAAAGCAAAACACAGGAGCTGCTGGAAAGGCAGCCACTCTCGCGGCGCCATCTTGAAGTCAAAAGAACAAAAAAAACTAAATAACAAATAACATGACAACACAAAGCCACAGAGAGTCATTCATTCTTAAGCACTTTCTGTACCCTCTTTGTTACATAAAACCCTCTTTGTTACATAAAGCAGTTCCAAATGAAAGAGGAGAGGATCAAAGCGTCTCTTCACCAGTGAATCAGGGACATCATGGGGGAATGTGCACGTCGACTACAAGCTAAATGTTGAAAGCAAACACGCAGCTGTAGCATCCATTGACGAAAAGAGATTGTCTCACATCTCCTGTCCCACATAAAACAGCTTCAATTCCATCCTGCGACAGTTCCATATACGCATCGGCGCTCTGCGCTGACGCTCCTTCCTTCTTATCGCGGGCATCCTCAAGCCATGTATCCATCCAGCCGCAGACTTTCCAACAGCACCGACCTTCCACTGAACAAAGCGGGGCTGTGAAGATACTGCCCATTACAGGCGCAAAAAAGCACAATGGCCCCTTTGGTGTCCAGCGATGGCAGTCGAATGGCACCGACATTCCTCCCATTCAAAAACAGTACTGGCATATTCATGCTGCCGAAAAGGCGCAACCGCTCAGCACAGTCTCCTCCTTGATGAATGTCGTGGTCAAAAATGCTGAAAAACAATCCGTATCCGTTCCACACGACGCACAACAACACAAAGTGACAAAAGAAAACACAAAAACAAGACAAAAACAACAAAAAAAGCAAGGCTCATCAGAGCACTTGCTGACGGCTGCCTACTCGGGCGCCATCTTGCACTCCTTTAGACAATGGACAATAATGGCAAACACCCTGGCACAGGAGTGGACGTATATTTGCACATCGTCTGATAGTGAATGAGTTACGAAGAGATGTGAACTTTGTCATGATTAGAATTAAATTGACTTCATAGTTTTGGCTTGTAATTGATTTTTCATGCAGTTACATACCAATAAACATGACTTTGTAATCCCACCAAAACCAAAGAATTGAACCAAAGCCAATTGTCCCCACAAATGTGCCGTTCTTTAAATATAACACACTTAGTGGATCAAGGTATGTAATTATTGGAAAGAGGCACACCTTTCATACTTGTTCATTCCAATATGGAGGATTTTCTGTATAAATCTGGACCACTGTGCTGAGGATTCAACTCAAATCAGGTGTTGCACGGTTACAACCATGACAACTGCTCATTTCTTTTTTTTTTTTGTTTGTTTTCCTTTTCATTTTACTACAGGGGCTCAGAGCATCCATTGATGCCTACGACAATTTTGACACCATCGGCCTCGCCCAGAGGTTAGAAAAACACCAGCTGATTGAGTTTCGACGCATTGCTGCTTATCTGTATAAGGGCAACAACCGCTGGAGACAGAGTGTGGACCTTTGCAAGAAGGACAAACTGTACAAGGTGAGAGAGGATAAAGGAAGTGCAATGTGCAGGGTGTCCCCCCCAAAGGTTGACATCAGTTTACAGTGTGCGTGTTGATAATGTAATTTTTGGGGAGTCATATTTGACTCATTGTCAACCGCAAATGCTTTGGACTATAATAATGAGTAACTACCAGCTCATCCCTCTTTCCCAGGATGCAATGCTGTTCGCCTCCGAGTCAAAGGATGCTGAGCTCGCAGAGACTTTGCTGCAGTGGTTCCTGGAGGAGGGCAAAAAAGAGTGCTTTGCCGCCTGCCTTTTCGCCTCCTATGACTTGCTACACCCCGACGTGGTGCTGGAAATGGCCTGGAGGCACAACATCATGGACTTTGCCATGCCATACTTCATTCAAGTCATGAGGGAGTATCTCACAAAGGTTAGCACTCAATTTAGATTTTTACATTTGTCTTCCATGTAAGATCGGGTCTATTTTCAAGATGAATCCTGTTTTGTTGTTTTTATTGTACTTTATTTGTGTATTTCTTGGAGAAATCTATCGCTTCAAGTGACGACTTTATTGTAGTTATTGACCATATCTGTTTTTAACTCATTTGCTGCCATTCCCAAATTTATTCGGGTATTGAAAAGTGTGGAGTGGAGCGCCATTTATGGATTTGTTCGGGTTTTGGTGTTTCTTGCAGGGGTGCCAGAAAACCAATGGTCAGACCTCTGGCAATGTTTATCCCTTCCAGAAATGAACAGAATTTTCTTTTTGTCCATGTTAGCGCTTTGTTACAGCTTCAGCTGTTGTTAATATGTTATCAATATGTATGTATTGTATGTTGTACAGCTGCCCCCATTTCAAGGTCAGAGAACTCCAGACCCATATAATTTAGGAATTAAATCTTTTTTTTTTCTGATGTAAGAAGAGAATCTAATGTTTCTGACGCTGAATTGAATTTTTAAAACTCAATATTCTGTGGGTGTCACATTTTTTGCACATCGTCTGGCAGTGAATGAGTTAAAATGAAAATAAATCAGCCATTCAGTGGACAACATACTTTTTATGATAGGGTGGTACCTTGACTCACGAGTTGAATTTGTCCTGGATCGTTTTCCTGAACGGAAATCTTCTCTCGAATATTGTTTTTTTTCATTGAAATGACTAAAAACTGCAAATTCCTGGTCAACATTGCGCCCCTTCCAACATTTGCACTTTGTCCACTGGGTGGGAGTATAATACAGAGATAATTTCACAACTAATCACTCAGAAGTTTAAGTTTCCGCAGAAGATAAACACACAATTTTATATTGTCTGTCTTCATATTTTACTGCACAGTTTGTGTTCAAATATATAGTTTTTTAGTTGTGACGTTCTCTGCCACCCCTAGCACTTATTACTCAAGAAAGTCACCCTCAGAAGTCAGGTGATTTGTAAGTCGAGGCACTGTCGTCAAATTTAACTCCCTCGGAAAGACCAGTTCCGAATTGTAGACCGATGTGGTCACTTGAGGTCATCTCCTTTGGGGTTTCTTTTTTTTTCAGGTTGATGAGTATGCTGCGAAGGTGACGGTCTCTGGCCCCCCTTTTTTATATTTAATCTGTTCTGCCTGCTCATGTTGTAACCGCTCCTACAACCTTTAAATATCTTATGTAGTAAAATAGCATGAACAATAGGCTGACTAAAGCATAACTAGCCATGATAATAAGTGTGTTGGCTTTTGTTCCAGATCAACAACAAAATAGCACGTTGTTCCAGTTCCTAGTTTAGTATGTCGATGAGTGGCTGGCGACTCGTCCAAGGTCAACCCCAACGCTGACCCAGCTGTGACCCTAATTAGGACAAGCGTTATTGAATATGGATGGATAATAGTTCAGTAGTGTTTCTGGGTTGAATCAAAATCCGACTACCCATATACAGTAAATGTACTTTTGCCCAAAAGTCACTAGTTTTGTTTGGATGAATAGAAAAAAAAACGGTGAAAGTTGAGCATGTGAGATATTCATAATTATTATGTGTGTGGGGATAAACAAAGTAGTGAGATGAATGTATCGTCGTTTTGTGTTGATGTTCGGAACTGAAGCCTTCACACAGTCCTCCAGATTCACAAAAACTGGATTAGTTTGTTCCACACCTGTCAACCGGCCGTATTTTGCCGTATTCTGTACAATTTTTGCACATTTTTAGATGTGTAAGGCATACAACAAAGTTTGTACAGGAAACGCAAAAATGGTTAAATATAATTTTAAGATACTTTCAATTCAGGTTTCGTCATTTAATATTAGCAGTAATGTTAATTATCACAAATATCGCTACTTGTAAAAAAACAAAGTTGACCACCGAGAAAACAAGTCTGTGCGAAAAGTCTCGCGAAGAAACAAAAGTTCCGAGAAGACAAGTTCCGGTCAAGTGGAATTTTATTTTGAAATCAGTTAAATTCAACATTTTACGTGTTTTTTTTTCACCATAATATCATTAATATTTTTTATAAACATTACACATCGTAAGAACACAAATTATTATTTTTTTTGCTGTGGACAGATAGTCCACAGCAAAGAAAGCCACCATGCACTACAACAAAAAATATGTTGTGACTTGTTAAAAGTATTCATGTTTACATGTGAAATTTTGTTAATGACATTGCGCAATGAAATATTACACACGCATATGTTTTTTTTTGTTTTTGTTTTTTCAAATTGAGCTGTTAGTAAGGTCACAGTGTCTCGCAGGTTGACATGTATGGTCTGTTCTGGCCTAACATTTCCCTCTCACCTCTCTAACTCATCTACTGTGATTGTGCTATGTGTGTGCAAGTGTGTGTGAGTTCCCTCTCAGATGGGAAATAAGGTTGGTGGTTTTATAAGACCCGGATTTTGTCCGCAAGGCTGATGTGTGATGCATCCCCAAGTTTCGGGTATCCCCAAGTTTTAGGTTAAAACAGTAATAAACTGTGTGCAAGGTTAAATACTAACTCCAAAAGTTAGATGATCCTGTTGTGATGATATTTTAATTTTACATACATTAGATTAAATGTCAGTTGCCCCTTGGTGGAGAAATAATTCTGTTTTGACTACCGTAATGCTTGGATTTGGCTATAGATGTAATGTAATAGTACAATTTAATATTGTACGTTTACTATCGTGGATGCAGCTTGGAGTGTAGTGCCATTTGAGCAAGATATTTTCATTGTTCATATATTTACACGACAGAAGTGCATCTTTGCATTGAAAGTGGTTGAATTGAATACAGCTTTTTGGTGCCCTCAGGTGGACAAATTGCAAACAGCTGAAAGTCAGAGGCAAAGTGAAGAGGAGGTGACAGAGCCTCAGCCAATTGTGTTTGGTAAGTCCCGGTTTCTCAGCCAACGTGCTGAAATGATGCTTTCCTCTGATGGAAATAAAATGGTCAGATGGAGTGATGACCAGTTTTTAGGGTATTCCGGAACTTCTTTTAGCAGTAGCATTTTCTTTTCACTGATTGTGATTGTTCCTCAATGTAGATTACGTAAAGGCCTTCTCTGCTAGCCTAAAAATATCTGAATCAGACTAATGTGAATTATAATTCATCCATGAAATCTTATTAAATTCCAAATTGGTTTTCAGCTTCCTTTCATTGCTTTTTCTCGGTTGTGTTGCTTCCAAATGTGTGGTTTTGTATTTAAGCATTTAACCAATCACATTTCAGCTATCATTTGTTACCAGGGTCAGAAATCTACCTGGACGCCTTCACAATCAGTTCTGCAGGCCCCGGAGCATAAAAATTGATTTAAATAATCAGAGTTCAAGTTGGCAAACCAAGACCTGCTCGAAGATGCTGGAAACGTCAGAGTTTTCGCAAACTATGATTGGCTCGTGACTAGCCAATCATAGTATCAATAGCCGCGAGTGATAAGCGCATACTGGCCATGGCTAGCATAGTACTGTATCTGTAGCGAGCTGCATAAACAAATATAATGTGTTGATTTAATAGTGGTTTTGTTAACCCACAATGGCTGAAAGAGGAGAAGAAATGGATTTGGTTGCAGATATACTGTTCAAGCCATTTTAAAGACGGACATTTCAACAGTAGATGGACATCATTAAGGTTGGACAGCTCCAAAACTAGCAAAAATAGCAAATAATATTGCAATTTTATAGGGTTATCATGAAGCCACACGTTCATAGTAGAAATTCGAACTGTTTAATGTCAGAATTTATTACGTTTCTTCCAGCCACAAGTTATTTCCTGGCCAATAGCACCCTCTAGTGGACGTGTAGTAAATCACACCACACACATGCAGCTGTGGATTGATTCAGACGTAGGGCAACTGAAGGCAGAGGAGTGACATGCACGGCCCGCCACTGCGCTTTTAAGTACAATATTTCATCAAATACAGTAAAGTCTCGTTATATCGATATTCAAGGGAGTCCGAAAAAATATCGATATAACCGGGACTATCGATATATCCGACCCTGTTTGCATGTAATTTTCTCCGTGCGTGCATAGAAATAGTATCGATATAACCGGGACTATCGATATACCCGATATCGATATAACGAGACTTTACTGTAGTGTCTGATGCCGTTTGTTTACTGTACGGAATAGTGGCAATTTATTTAACGCGCAGTATTTAATTATGCAGTTTAACCTCAAGCTAATTCGTTGCGACATTTTGTTTGCAAACTGCAGCAATTATTTCACATGAAAGGAGGTGACTTTTGTTTGGTTTGATTTTTTTTCAAGGGGAATTGTTTGTCTTATAATCAAGAGGTGGGCTGGGCTTCTATCGGTTTGCTGATGACTTAAAAAAACAAAAATATCTCAGTTCATTTTCGTCATGAAAAATCTTACCAAGCGAGATTCTAGTATTTGTTTTACCAAAAAAAGTCTTTCTGATTGTCATGATTCAAACAGCCATGAGTGCGGATGAAAACTATGTTGACATACCGGCTAATTGTGATTAAAACAAACAAACAATAAAGTCAAAGCAGGTGAAGTCACTATCATGATATGATGAAATAACCTCAAATTCGAATTGCATGACCTTCTGCCTTTGTGTGTTCAGGTCAACAGTTGATGCTTACTGGTTCACCCGCCCCAGTGCCCACCCAGCCGGGTTATCCAGCCTATAGCTACCCAGCCAATGCCACGGGCTACACCACTCAGCCTGCTTACGGTTTCCCCATGTAGAGGACGGAGCCATTTTTGGTCGAGCACCCTCTCCTAGAACCGAACTTGCTTTCTCACCTGGAACCAGGCATGACACTACTTCAATGAAACCGCAGTATCATCTCCTCGCAAATTATCGAGGGTCTGTATTAACTCTCCTCCCATTTCCGCTCACCACCTGGACATAATGTTGCACTGAACTGCAGAGCATAACGTCACTGCTGCCCTGTAGCTGTTAAATGTAAATTTCTAGAGTCCTCTCTTGGTTTTATTTGAGGATGACAATTCGCCGTTGCGGAGCAGAAGGGATTTCCCTTCTTGCCCCCCTCAAAAAAAGAAGTCTATTTACAGCCTTATATACACAGCAAAGGGGGAAATGGGCTCAATTTGTTCATTGAGAATTCCACGGCGCTCTGGTTTGAGATTGTTACCGTGCAGTCATTGTCTTTTCTCATCACACACAATTTGTGGTGTTAATGTACTGCGACCAGTGTCTGTTTAGCGTCAAAGCCTTTTTAAAGACGCGTCACACAACCATGAGATGCTCCAAAATATTTCCTCCACACTCTTCAGCTGAAAATCCTTTTCCTGTGATCCAAATGTTCTTTCCATTGACTTCTTCGTAATGAGTTTCACGGTGAGGAAATAAATATTATTTGCCACAGTCTGTGCATGTGTTGCCAAAATGTTCATGCTGCAAGCAGGAGCACAATTTATAGTACGTATATCAATTGATAATAATAATAATAATAATAATAAGTCCAATGGAACTATTTCAAGTGACTCACAGAACATTTGGGGATGAACAGATGAAGAGGGAGAAGAAACATTGGCCAGTGTGTCGACAATAATCATTGTACTGAAAGAAATGTATAATTTAAGATATATTGAAATACTAATCAAAGAATATTATGAAACACCGTATGTATTGTCTATAGTATGTCATTGTAATTTGAAAGGCATCATTTTTTGTAGGAAAACTGATAAAAAGCCAAAAACAGCAGTTATTAAATGCTTTTGTGGCAATTTGGAGGTTTACTTCATGCTCCTAGAGAAGCTACACTCGTTTTATCTGCACAAAAATAAAGTATATACACAATGTGTGATCTCATTCATTCACAACAGTGCGTGGGTATACAGACGCTCCCCACCTTACGAACGAGACATGTTCCGAGTGATCGTTCGTAAGGCGAATTTGTTCGTAAGTTGATTCGGTGCTATATTTTGGATGAAATGTATGTTTAAGTCGCTTTAACAGTCATAGATTAAATTCACACCTACTGTAGTATGACGACATATATCCTTGGGTCTTCAGTAAGCCATTACTGAAGCTGCTGGCATGTAATTACTGAATTACATGCAAACTTGACACAGGCTGGCCAAGAGCAGATTCCAACTTTGCATCTTAGAAATGTGACTGAAGATGAATTCTCATATTACATATATTAACAATATTTCATAGCTGTCAACCTTAGCTAATAGCTACCCTTATAAATGATTACAATTCCCGTATAAAAGTTGTAGTATGCCGTACATCAGGGGTGTCTGTCATGTTTTGCCGTGGGCCACATTGTAGTTAAGGTTTCCTCTCGAGGGCCGTGATGAATTTGGGGAAGCCATTAGAAGTTCAATCCCCTCGACATACAGTAAAGTCTCGTTATATCAATATTCAAGGGACTCCGAAAAAATATCGATATAACCGGGACTATCGATATATCCGACCCTGTTTGCATGTAATTTTCTCCGTGCGTGCATAGAAATAGTATCGATATAACCGGGACTATCGATATATCCGATATCGATATAACGAGACTTTACTGTATTACATATAGAGCGCACAACAAATTAATGAATAACTAGTTTTCCAATCTGAAGTCAAGAATAATGACTGTTATTGTGGTTTACATCCAAAAAAAATGAAATTCTGGTTAGGATTTAAAGGACAACTGACATCACTTTTTTTGTTTCCTAACTGACATCAGAAAAACGTTTTATAGCATCTAAAATACCCGAAACACGCAGTATGATATTTTTAGTCAAATGCAAAACACCAATAAAAATGACTTAAAGTGTGCTGAAACTGCAAAAAATCGAAACCGGAAGTGGCCAGTTTCAGAAGGTCCCACCCCCTTGTTCGTAGTGTCACGCCAAGACGTCTTGCCTTGCTCGAGAATCAAAATACGTAATGGCTTCAGATTTTGAGAACATGCTTTCTTGTTACTCATCAAGTTATAAATATGATTCCAATAGTTCTGAAGAGGAAAGCATACATGTTTGCAATCGATTAAATAATTTATTCCGGGTCATTTTGAGGCATGAGGGGGGGGAAATGTCGCACCCAAAAAAAGGCAAAAGATGCCGACAAAGCTCCGTGTGGAAATGGGCTCAACATTTTTGTCACAACACACAAGGATTCACCATCGCGTTATTTATGTGTTTTCCTTCTAATTTCGCCATCAACACTGATCAACACGAAGTTTTCAGACCAAACAAAGTACCGCAAAATGCATTGACGTGATCAAAGGACTGCTACAGTGTGTCCTTTCTCGATCAGGGGCGTTCCTTCAGTGACGTGACGTGAGGACTCGTCACCAACTCATAAACAAGACTTCCGGAATATTCAGCTCGAGTCTTAAGACGTAAAATATAGCTATATGTGGTGGAATATTTGTAAAATACGCTCAGTAGAAGTCATTTGAAGCAATTTTAAAAATTATGGACACAACTTTTCCAGAGACGTCGGCAAGGATCATGGAATTTCACAAGTTTGATTTGCTTTCGCGTGCTGAAAAAAATCATGTGGCGGGCTGGATTTGGCCCCCGGGCCTTGACTTTGACACCCGTGCCGTACATTATTTGATATGATATAAAAATTGCTAACACAAGCGGAAATGCAGACCTTTTAACCCCGCATGCGCACGTGATGCTTTCATTAATTCTACCTTACGCAGCGATAACAAGTATATACGACTGAAGATTACTTTTGCTGGTTCGCCGTGACGATAGTAGGCGGCAGCAGTCTCGTTGGCTACCAGCAGTTGAGACGAACTGGATTGGAGCCAAATTGGTCTTTGAAAATCAGTTCACAATGTAAAAAATGTTTTTTTCTTGTATAAAAGTTGTAGTACGCCGCACATTATTTGAAATGATAAAAAACGTATAAAATACGGAGAAAGGGTTTCAGTTGACAGGTAACACAGTAAAACGAAAACAAACACAGTACAGTATTTGTTTTCGTTTTACTGTGACTAATCACACGGAAAAAATATAGTGTGAAAGAAATGTGGCCTTTAACGATGTCAATCAAAAATTTGCCTGGGATTAAGATCGTCGCGAAACGTGTTTAATTTGCTCTAATTTCGTTCTCGTAGTTATCAGTCGTGGTTGCAAACCCAGTGAAAAGTGTTGCTGTTTGTGAAAGGTGTGGCCGACGGAAACGTGTAATTTCAGCCCTCTCGCTCACTGGTGATAAAACGTTCTCGTGTCTCATGTCTCTAAGGAAAAACAAAACCATATTTTTATTTCTTTCGCCGAAAATCCAGAAAAGGAACGCCTGCGCCACGCCCTCCACCTCGAGACATCTCGTGTCGCTCAACACTCAAACGCGCTTTACGCGAGGACATCAAAGTTGAAACGCAGCGACAGCGCCTCGTTCTTAACTCCGCCGTTTCCGACTTCCGGGTTGCTTCACCATCTACTTTTCGATTCTCCCGTCGCCATGGTGACACGTTGCAGCTACGAGTTCGAAGTTCCCACGGCAGTCCACGCGTGTCCAACTGTGAATACGTGCACTGGGCCGTCGCGCGCGTTCACGCGCGTCCACCTGAGTCAGGGAGGGCGTGCGAGACAGCCGCCTTACATCCGTGTGTGTGTTTGTGTGACTGAGTCTCAGTTCCAGCTCAGTCACTGGAAAGATTAATACACAACAGCCAGACATTTTTCTCGAGCTGAGCTGATTATATTAAAATGGAAACAAAAGGAACAGTTGGAAGCCCTTTCCACACGCCGAGGTGTTTGGCGGCGGCGGCACCAGCGGGGAAATCCAAGTTAACCCACCCGGGGAAGGCGATTCTAGCAGGTAGGTGCGGATCATTTTCACACTAAACTCACGTAAAGTGACATAAAATGTCGTCGCGTATGATTACTTTTCCAAAACGTCCGCCTTACTTGGTACCTTGAAGCCAATCTGAACAAATATGTCACCAGTTGATCTTTATTTTTCTTTACTCTTTCTGGTCTTTCATGTGGTGCTTTATTATTATTATCTTTAATTTACTTATGCGATCAGTGTATCCCGAGCCACTCCTCAGTAAATAGACTCATATTTTAAAATCATCTTTCCTCATTTAAATAAATGGACATGTTCTTAATCCGTCCCAGTTTCCCAAACACCCCAAATTCGTTTTCAACATGTATATTTTTTATCTGTTTTTGTAGCTAGAGTTCCCATACTAAAAGCCATTTGAGAATTTTCACTCTGCTTTAAAGATCCACCATACAGTATGTTGTTCTGACGGTACTACTCTCGAGCTTTTTCTGGTGTTTTAATGTCAGGCTTAAAATATGGTTTGGTTTTACGTAAAACACTATACTTTCTGATCAAAAAGCAAATAAATGTCACTTTTTGTGAAAAGTTAACAGGTCATGTTAGCAGTAAATATGAAACTATTTGCTTTTATGACCTATCCAAGTACAAAAAACACACCCAAAAAAACGAGAATGTTCTTTTGCTCGCAAAATATTTTAATTTAAACACATGCAACTAACTAGTGTACAATGGCAAATGCTGACTTACGTCATTGTTTAAATTGAACATCAGGGGCTTTTGTCATTCCCCATTCACTCCATAAACTCTCTTCTCATTGCAACAAACACTTTCAATCCCTGCCAGCTGCAACACTTACTTATTTATGCCAGACATAGCCATACTGTGTTCACATGTGAGATGAATGTTTTGCCATTTTTCACCCTCATAATTAACATGAGAAGCTAGGATTCAATGATTAATGTTTGTGTTCAACTCAAAAGCCATGCTCATTTTTCTTTCATCCAAAATTATGCAACACCATCTCGTACAGGGATGTCGTAGCTCTCTTGGAGTTTGTGTGTGAGACCCAGACAAAAAAAGATTATTTTCCATGTTGTTCTCTTGTGTTAGTGATTGCTTTAAACTTTTTGTATTTGTCTCACATGAGTCCTTGTTGTTGAGGCCGCCCACGGTGCCATTAATCAGTGTGTGGTAGGATTTTCAGGTGATTGGAGTGGGAATTTCAGTGGGGTTCCCGTGTGGTAGAAACAGACTGTCTGTTGATTTCAACTCTGTGTGTGTGTGTGTGTGTCCGAAACATTTACCCAATGACTGTAAAATATTTAAAGATTAAAAAAAGGCCTTGTGTTACTACCATTAAGTATCATACATTTGAACACATTCACTGCCAGACGAGGTGAAAAATGTGTCCAGTGCCAGGGTTTTTGTCATTTTCACTCAAATTACAGGAGCCACAGAATACTAAATTTTAGGACTACTTAAACATTCAATTCAGCGTAAGAAACCTTTGACTCTCTTTCATCAGAAAAAAGAATTAATTCCTAATTTTTATGGGTCTGGAGTGATCTGAGCTTGAAATGGGGGTGGCTGTACAAAATACAATTCATACATAAATACTGATTCATATAGCACTTTCACAACAGCTAAAACTAACAAAGCGCTAACATGGACAAAAAGCAAATGTTGCCCCCTCGCGGAAGGAAAAAACATTGCCTGAGGTCTGACCAGTGCTTTATCGCCAACCCCGCAATAATAACCAAAACCTGAATAAATTCGGGAATGGCGCTCCACGTCACACTTTTATAATAATAATATAATACATTTAATTTCTAAGCTCCTTTCAAAACTCTCAAGGACACTTTACAGTCACTGGATTTTTTTGTGCGGGTGAGCAGCGGAAGCCATTCGCGTCAGCGTTCACTCTACCCGGTTCCCAAATAAAAAATCGGTCATTGCGCAAATGAGTTAAAAGGTATTTCTTTATTATGTATGCATGTGAACATACATGTCAAGATGTACGTATTCCAGTGTCATGACAGTGCTGATACCATGTGTGCACAATATATATATATATATATATATATATATATATAATTCCCTGATACCACTAAAATTATTATAGTAAATGAAAACTAATGAGAAACTAATATCAAACATTTTTTGCACTGTCATTCCTGCATTCGGGAATTTTAAATATGATGTGGAGTGCCATTCCTGAATTTGTTCGGGTTTTGTTTTTTTTTGCTGGTGTGCCGATCAAACACCAGCGAGACCTCTGGCAGAGTTTATTTCCATTCCACGAGGGGGCAACATTTTCCTTTTTTTCCATGTTAGCGCTTTGTTCCAGCTTCAGCTGTTGTTAAAGTGCTATATAAAGCAATATGTATGCATTGCATTGTGTTTTGGACAGCCACCCTCATTTCGAGCTCAGATAACTCCAGACCCAGATAAGTTAGGAAATAATAATAATAATAATAATAATACATTTCATTTATAAGCGCCTTTCAAAACTCTCAAGGTCACTTTACAGTCACAAGATACGTTTTTCTGTGGGTGAGCTGCAGCAGCCACACGCGCCAGTGTTCACCGAACCCGGAAGTAACTCAAATAGATAGCAAGCTAGCTAGCTAGTGAATAGATACTTTTTTCTGATGAAAGAAGAGAGTCTAAGGTTTCTTACACTGCATTGACTGTTTATGTGGTCCTAAAACTCTATTCAGTGGGTCCTGGAATTTGATTGACAACGACAAAAACCCTGGCACTGGAGTGGACACATTTTTGCACATGTCTGGCAGGGAATGAGTTAAAGTGTCAATCAAAAGCAGATTTTTTTTTACTCCACAGATGCCATATTCGATGTCATGGTATGCCTCATGTTTCCCAAATAATCAATTTGGTGTTGAATTCTAAACATGAACGTGATTCCACATTTGACATAATTGTGTCTTTCTCTGCAATTTTCCCTTGTTGCTCGGTGCCATCATTTCAATGGCCCTGTTGGGAATCCGTCTCCCCCCAGTTGCACCCTCTTCCCCCGTCCTGTCGCTGTAGCTCATTTCCAGCCTGTCCGTCCAGTTTTGCAATGACAGCAGCGTCACAATCCTGCGGTCCTCCCCATGACCAAGATGCTGAGATAAAACCCAATTTAGGTGGAGAGTGACTGTGCGTTTCCTCTCCAGTCCGAATTCACGCCATTTTGCATTGTCCTTGCGAAATGAGAAGATTCTTAAGTGCACGCCCGAGGGCGCCTCGAAGTAGTAGAAGGTCAAAGCTTAATGGTACTTTGACCCACATACAAAGGACAGCGAGTGGTGCACAATTGCCAAAGCGTTCTTTGCTGCCATTGGTTAGTTCGACTCCTCTCACTCTGCTGATGGTTGTAGTTGGGACACAGAACAAGGGCCTTTTAGGCCTGGGGGCAAAGAGGCCAAAAATGGACCTCTGATGTGTTGTTCCTTGAAAGGCTTTTTCTGTGACAGAAGGAATGAACGTTTATTCTGTAGCTGGATCCCCCCCCCCCCTGTCGATTTCTAATGGTTTTGTGGAAATATCCCGTTTGCTTTCGGAACCCTCAGGCAGCCAGCGAGCCTTTCTGAGTGCTTGTCTCCTCTCTGGCTCAGAGCGCTCGTCAAAGTGTGCGTTTATTCCCTGGCTCTTGCCGTCAGTGCCCTCCACACGTCCCGGTTGACAGACTTGTCGCTGGTTTTCAGTGGAAGTGACTCAGCAAAATGTCTCCTTCGGGTTGAGCTTTTTCTTTCATGTGCGTACCTTGACAGCATTCAAAATTGGATTGGATTGGATTGGATATGCCTTTATTAGTCTCACAGTGGAGAAATGGTCATATTCATTTATTTATTACAAGTCACCTAACCACTCCTTTCAAAGTTGACCTGCAGGTATTTGTTTCGAGAGCAGGGGTGCTCAATACGTCGATCTCCAAGGTACTCAATGTACCATCCTTCTTACGACCGGCTCGACTTATGACCACCTGTACTTACGACCTGGACCGCCAGACTCAATTTTTTAAATTTGATGATGTACAGCTAAGCACCAGTGGACTTTAATTTGTTTGTTGTTGTTTTTTTTTCCCAGGCATTATTTATGTACATATGTATCTACGTATTTAGCATTTTTCTACTTTTTTTACATGCTTAATGTTGTATTTGTACCTACAGTATATTTTGTCTTAATAATAATAATAATGTATTCTTTACGTATGTTTTCTTTAACCCACCATATAAAATATAAATTGATAATATGAAATATAAAATGATAAAAGTGACACTAAAAAGTATAACATTTATAAATGAACTGTAAACAGTTTGGTATATAACAGTATTCAACAGAAAAAGTTGCTTAAAAACAACAGATTGACATTGTGTACTATCTTTTAGTATAACCCTCGCGTCAGCCATTTTGAATGGATTTCTATTTACGACCATTTTGACTTACGATTGAGTGATTGGTTGGTCGGAACGGAACCCGGTTGTAAGTCGGATTGTATTGGTCGATCGCATGACAAGGTGATGTGACAATGGCATGAACTAACGCTACATAAATAAAGTTGAGTTATTTTGAAAAAAATAGATGTCAGCCTATCAGCCATCCCTTTGCTTGATTGACAGACCGGACAACCAATCAGATGACATCTCCTTATTAGGTACAGTGCGTGCTCAAACTACGCACCTGAACGTTGCAAAGTTAAACTAGCCATTAGTTACATCCTAACTTTTCAGTTTTTTTTTCCTCTTAAACGTAAGCTAGGGTATAAAAATGACTGGTGGAGTTGTACCAAGTAAGAAGAAAAAAAGTATCACTTTCGTCGGGAATGGGAGGACTTTTTTTCACGATGACATTTTCAAAGTGTGTTTGTATCGTCTGCCAGTTAGAGTAAACTCAGGTAATGGCAAAAAATTTACATAATTATGCTGTGTTGTGCAACATATGTGGTTATACATAAACATACGTTACTAGAATCCTCAATTTATTTTTCAATAAATATCATGGGTAGATCATTTTGACTTGGTCATTTCCCTGCTGAAAAAGTGTGAGTTCTAGTGTTCAATTTCAGTCTGTGTACAGGTAGTTATTTTTGATACTCATTCCGGCTGAATGAGAAAATTCTGATTATATATCACGGGTGACAAGCATACTTATCTGATTGGCCAAACAAGTGAACAATAAGACAGAGGAAACCTAGAAAGGCCACATACCAAAATGAATAATTCTTTTTATCTTTCTTGCTGCTATCAATTGAAAGCCGTTCCTTTGGCTTCTTCCCATTTAAATATGTATAGAATAACATTTTCCTCCATTCTCATCCTAAGAATTTCAAATGAGCAACATGTGGATTATTAATGAATCCATTCATGTATTTATTAATTGGCTGGCACATGCACACACGAGCATGCGCGATGATAGCTGTGCAATATTGATTGTTTGAAAATTAATTGTGTTTGCTATTTGGCTGTGATTTAATGGAACAAATCAGTTTCAAGAGATTGATGTACTTCAACTTGACTTAAAGTATGCATTATTTATGTTTGTCCGGAAACTTGTGAGAAGATGCAGGTCATTAAGGTCACTGAAGCAGGCAGAAGAGGGTTTTCAGGTAATCAATTGAATGTTATTTATAAATGTTCGACAATACCAAAACTCGATTCACGTGTATGATATTTAAAGGACAACAGACGCCTCCGGACAAGTTGTGTCCATAATTTGTAAAATCACTTCAAATGACTTCTACTGAGCATATTACAAAGATTCCATGGCATATAGCTATACGTATTTTACGTTTTAATACTCGCGCTAAATATTCAGGAAGTCTTTTCGAGTTAATGACGATCCCCTACGTGACGTCACATTTGGAACGCCCTTGACCGAGAAAGCGACACACAATGCATTTTGCGGTACTTTGTTTGGTCTGAAAACTTGTGTTGATCCGTATTGATGGCGAAATTGTAAGGAAAACACATAAATAACGCAATGGTGAATCGTTGTGTGTTGCACCAAGACTTTTATTTGATATTCACTGACACATATTCCCAGCAGACAAATCAGCCCATTTCCAACGGAGCTTGGGCGCAATCTTCTGCATTTTTTGAGGTGCTACATTGCTGTCATTGATGGCTCGAATTGATATGGGAGGACTCCTTTAATCGATTGCAAACCTTTATTTTCCTTTCCTCTTCAGAACTATTTGAATCATATTCATAACTGGATGAATAACAGGAAAGCATCAGGGGTCAGATTTAGTTTATTTATAATTGACTTGTGCATGTGGATGTATCTGCAATGATTTGTGCTTGATGAATGCAGTGACATTTTGAAAATCTGTGATACTAAATGTCTGAAGGACAATTTTAATTGAAAATATACACTGGCTAATGAAAAGAAAATGCTAACATCACAACATTACAATTCATATTAAGTAGACCCCACATTATCACAAATTAAATCTCTCTTCTATCATTGCTACTGACATATGAGCCGGAGAGACATTCTCCTAATGTTATTGATTTTCCATTTGGCCAAGAACAACATATTAGATGTTCATGCTCTTCACTTCACTTCACTTCACTTCACTGTTACAAATCCCTCCTCTAGATTCATTTCTATCATTATACCACATTTAATCAAACAGTGGTGCCATAACACAATAAATCGCCTTATTTATTATATATCTCCCTTTCAAACAGAACTCATTCATTGCCAGACGATGTGCAAAAATGTGTCCACTCAAGCCAGGGTTTTTGTCATTCTCACTGAAATTGCAGGACCCGCAGAATACTGAGTTTTAAGACGACACAAACATTCTATACAGCGTTAGAAACCTTACACTCTCTTCTTTCATCAGATGAAAAGAAGTTAATTCCCAAGTTATACAATTTGTGTTTAGGAGCCTTTTACTGAGCGAGTTGCTTGTTCTGTAGCCACAAAGGGACATATGTCTTCTTGTGCCGGTCCTAAGCCCGAATAAATACCGAGGGTTATGTCAGGAAGGGCATCCGACGTAAAAGCTTGACCAAAACAAACATGCGGATCAAACCTCTAAAGATGGAGCACACTGATTTGCTGTGGCGACCCCTTAAAGGGAAAAGCCGAAAGGAAAAGAAGAAGATCTTCTCCGAATCTGAACTCCGTGAGCCCATTGTTTTGTTTCTTGAGCAAGGCAAGACGACTTGACGTGACGTCGCGAATTGGGGGCGGGACTTTATGAAAATCTCCCGTTTCGAGCTGATTTGTGGCAGATTTTGGACACTTGAAGTCATTTTTATTGGTGTTTTGCATTTGACTAAATATATCAGCCTGCGTGTTTTGGGTATTTTAGATGCTATAAAACATTTATCTGATGTCAGTTAGGAAACAAAAAAATGGTGTCGGTTGTCCTTTAATGATATTACAGTAAAGTCTCGTTATATCGATATTCAAGGGAGTCCGAAAAAATATCGATATAACGGGACTATCGATATATCCGATCCTGCGCCGAACTGCATTAAACAAAAGCCGCCAAAAGAGGGCAGCCAAGCGCCATATAAGAAACGGAGCTGGCCATTAGATGTTCCCCCAATGTTGCCTCAAAATGGCACATATAATTCTTTAATGATTGTAAACATGTATGCTTTAATCTTCAGAACTACAGTGTATTTGAAACATATTCATAACTGGATGTGTAACAAGAAAGCATATTCTCCGAATCTGAAGCCATTGTTTGGATTCACAAGCAATGCAAGACGTCTTGGCGTGAAGTCATTTTTATTTGCATTTGAATAAAAAGTGACATCGGCTGTCCTTTAATACACAGTATGGAATGTTAATAATTTTCAAAATCATCGCGCTTCAGCAGACAAAACAAGAAACATTGTTGCAAAAAACGATTGCATTCATATACAGTACAGTGGGCATGTACATAACACAACAGGGAAACTGCAACGCTTACATCTTACTGTATTATGTATACAATTTAAAAAAGTCATCAATCTTCTTCTGCTTCCCATTTTTACCTTTTAACACAAACACTTCAATCTCGTCTGCTACACACGAGCTAGCGTCTGAAAATGAAAATGGCTCTGCTACACGGGTGCTGGGCACGTAACCAAGTCACCTGACCAAGTCGACCAATGGCGCGACTGATGGCGTGACACGTAACCAAGACACGTGACCAAGTTGACCAATGGCGCGACCGATGGCGCGACCGATGGCGTGTCACGTGACAAAGTCACACGGTCAAGTCGACCAATAGCGCGACCGATGGCGGCTCATGTGACCAAGTTGACCAATGGCGCGACCGATGGCGTGTCACGTGACAAAGTCACACGGCCAAGTCGACCAATAGCGCGACCGATGGCGGCTCATGTGACCAAGTCGACCAATGGCGCGACCGATGGCGGCTCACGTAACAAGACACGTGACCAAGTTGACCAATGGCGCGACGGATATATCGATATAAACAACAAAAATGGCCGGCGGGGGATGAAAAGGAGCACCGTAATAACCGGATTATCGTAATAACCGGGTATCGTACTAAACAGTACTAATTATACATAAAAAGACTAGAAATGTGCAAGGGAAATGAAAATAGTATCGTAATAAGCGGTACTATCGATATAACCGATATCGATATAACGAGACTTTACTGTATTTGGTTCCTAGAATTTCAGTAACAATGACAAAAACCCTGGCACTGGAGTGGACACATTCTTGCACATGTCTGACAGTGAATGAGTTGACCGCGAAAAACGAGGGATTACTGTAGTTGCAGGCAAAAAGTTGTGTATGAAATGGTTGCAGCAAAATTCACAAAAAGCCGCAAAGGTTTTGACCAATTAATCATCTGCTCGATTTAATAGTGCATGTCGAGATCATTCAAAATGGACAGAAATCTGTTATTTTTTTCAACATGAACACTTTTTAAGATAAAGATAAAAAAACAATTTCCCCCAAAAGTGGCCAATTGTTCAGATTAATCAATTACAGACGCTCCCCAATTTACGCACGAGATACGTTCCGAATAGTCGTTTGTAAGGTGGAATTGTTCGTAAGTTGCTTCAGTGCTATATTTTGTATGGAATGTATGTTTAAGGCTTATTTAAGTATCTTTAATGTTTATATAACTATGTTTAAGGCTTGTATAAGTAACCTGTATTGGTGTGTACTGAAAAATAAATATATAATAAAATATGTTCTCTATAAACATATGTATATGTACAACTGGAGAGAAGACTTACTACAAAAATGTTCGTATGTACCGTTGTTCGTAACGCAAATGTTCGCTAGTAGGGGATCATCTGTATTGAAATAAGATCAACATCAGGCCAGAGCAACAAAATAATATTTGATTGTAGTTTTATTCTCTGGTGCTTTCTACTGTCTTTGTGAGTTTTCTATTTCCTGTATATGATAGTTGTCCATGTTAAGCACTTTGTTACAGCTTCAGGTGTTGCTATCTAAATAAATATGTATTGTATTGTATATAACTAACAGATTACTTGAATAATAATTTAGTTGCAGAATCAGTATGTTATGTTTAGAAGTAGCAGGAGGAAGTATTTTTCCATTTTTCATCCTAGCAGCCTGTTTCTCTGCCGTGTGACAAAACTGATTTTTGACAAATGTTTGTCTCTTTGTGTTACACTTTGGACCGAATATCACTCCAGTTCCGTTTCCATTCCTTTCTGGGCCTAATAGTAAATGTCACGGATCTCTGTGAACATATTGATTTTATGACTGTGTGAGACGAGTCACCGGTGGCAGGAGTGAGGATGGACGATGGGAAGGTGCTTGCGGTATGGTTTGAAAATAAAGATTAATGGCTATTTGGCTCATGTAACCCACGTTTTTTCCACAGCCGCTGCATTCATTTCATGTGTGTTTGTTGTTGCGAATGTGTGCCAAACTATAAACGCAGACCCGACAAGCCCAGATGGATTGGATTTACAGAGTCTGAAGATTCGACACACGTGCCGTGCTGGCTGCAGGCTCTTCGCTTGTTTTCTTCTGTGCTCATGAATGAGGTTGATTGTATCCCCTCTTGCCCGAGACGCAGTGACCCGATTAGGCTACATCATCATGGCTGGTGTGAAGGGGTGGGTAAAATCATGTGACTTCTGTTAACCGTTGGAGGGCCGCTGTGTCCGAAGGATTTTTTGAGATCATTACGCTCAACATTCTGCTTTGAGGCAATGAATGGAATAATCTATAATATGAGCTTCCAGGACTGGTGTCACAAGAAATGTACCGTATGCCAAATCCAAATTACAACTTTTTCCATCATTGAACAAACCAAAACCCTGACAAAAAAAACAGGATAAGAAGTGCAACATGAATTTTGACAAAATATTTAAAATTGACACTTATTTACTGGCCAGAAAATAATGTACTTCTACAATCAGAACTTGGCCCTAGAGGAAAAAAAAGAATACCGTATTTTCTGGTGTATAAGGCGCACCCCCAAGGAATGGTGTATTTTCAAACATTTTCCACATACAAGGCACACTGGACTATAAGGCGCACCTTCAATGAATGAAAAAAACTTTTCCAATTATAATATATAAACATAAAAGTTTTCCAAATATAAGGCGCTAAAGTAGAGGCTGGGGTTACGCACTACTTATTCGAAAGGGGGAAATTGAGTCGCTGGCTGCTGACAGTATTTGCAAGACCTGTTGTGGCTCAATATTATTTCACATATAAGGCACACACACCTTCATATAAGGCGCAGGGTCATCTTTTGAAGAAAATCAAGGCTTTTGGGTGCGCCTTATACGCGGGATAATATGGTAGCTATTTCCTGATTACTATGGTCGTTCACACAGCACCGGACAAGGCTGTGATCAAGTTCCACTCCTCTCAATTTGTGTGAAATTTTTATACAGGCTGGCATGTATTTTACCGCAGCACTTGATTGGATTAAAGTTTAAAAAAAACCATCTCACCCTTATTGATTTCCCTGAAATTAAATCAGTTCATGCACCAGATGGTATGATGAAATTGATGGGAGCAATGAGATGGTGAATAAATGTGATAAAGTCAAGTTAGGATGTGGGCAATGTCTGGAATCCACTTGTGTGCTATGAATGAATGGCTATAAAGCATTTTTATTTCCTTGTCAATGGCGTTTTGCTTTCATTTCCCAGCACTTTGTGATGTCTATGCTTACGTGTGTTAGCAGATAGTGTGTGTGTGTGTGTGCGTGCGTGTGCGCGTGTGCGTGTGTGTGTGTGTGTGTGTGTGTGTGTGTGTGTGTGTGTGTGTGTGTGTGTGTGTGTGTGTGTGCGTGCGTGCGTGCGTGCGTGTATGTCATTCAGTTAATGGAGGGTCTTGGCCTGTGTAATGGAGCCCCTCCCAGCAGGTGCCATGATTTAATTAATGTCATCCTTCTCTGTGTCCTTCCTCCTTCCCATGTGACTCATCTGTCTCGTGCGTTCGACAGCAGGTTTTCGGATAGCTTTCTTGCCCGTCTGTGAAATGGGTTCATGTCTTATTTTATTTCATTCTCTTACTTTCATTTTAGTGATACTGTACTCGAACTAAATGAACTCCATTATTCTGCGCTTGATGGTTGCATTAAAGTGCGGTGCAGTGGCCCCTAGTGGTGGAAGTAGTTACAACCACATAAAATAGCATTATGGCGCTATGCAGTGCCCCCTAGAGGTGGAAGTAGTTAACACCACCCAAAAAGTCAATGCTGTAGCCGTTTTGAATCATAATAGTCGAGAGGTATAATCACATTCACTTCCATCGTCTTCCTTTTGAAGTTCAGGCACAATCTTACAATCTTTTAATTCTTCACCCGGAATCATTTGTTTGGTATGAGAGCATGAGGTAGAAAGCGAGTTAAATAATCCTTACATAAAAATACCAAATGGTGGATTCGCCATTGTTTTTATTGGAGGATTGATTAGCTCACTATCTACCTGACTGCATGCTGTCATATCAAATGCATGGTTAGGGCAAAAGACCCACATGTCCTCCTTGTCACTCTGTCTGAGTGGTTCGAGTGTGTGTGGGTTTGATTCATTCTCAACTAGCTCATTCCTCTTGCTCGCTCGCCAGCCCGGCTTTCAATGTTTATGGAGGGAAAGTCCTTTTCCAACGATCTGTGACATCACAGCACCTTGTTGTCATGCAGGGAGAGACTGCTTGCAACGTGCAGCCTGAAGCTAAACAAGCTAAAGGAAAAGCTATGTTTACCACCAATTTTAAAGCTGACTTAATTTGGATTTGACGAGATGTTCTCGTTTTTCCAGGTGGTATTGCTGGCGGCATCGAGATTTGCATTACCTTCCCCACTGAGTATGTAAAGACACAATTGCAGTTGGACGAGAAGGCCAACCCTCCCAAATACAGAGGAATTGGTGAGTTTGGCGAGAGGGTAATGTAAATTACACAGTAATTTTTTTTTTGCAAAACACAGTCAGATATTAATTCAAACATTGTAAAGAAAATTAGATAGGTTAAAAAAATAGACATAAAAGTAAAAGCTCTACTGCCGCACACGAGCTCGTTATCTAATTACATTCCCAGGTGCATTAGTATTCCTGGATGTTTCTGTGAAAGTTTCTTTCACTTCAACATGCGCACACACAAACACGCAGGATCTGTTGACATGCGCCACAAATTGGGGAACATGCTAATGAGCGCTGCCGAGTCCTGACAGCTGCCGCTTCATCTGCTCACCAGTGCATTCCTTTGCCAGGGTTGTTTTTCCTTGTCAACTTCCTTAAAACGCATCACGTGGAGGCTAACATTTGCTAACAGAGTTGCTGTTAGCTAAACAAATAATCAACGCATTTTGTTTGTCGTGAAAGCTCTGTGTCAATAAAGTTGTATTTTATTGCATCATTTTGGAGTAACGCTAATTCTCGCTAGCTTGATCTTAAATCTTAAAACACAAAAGCCTGTTTAATTTTTACTTGTCAACAAATAAAAAAAATGGATTGTTTTTGCTTTGATTCTGAAGACTTTGTATATTAAAATAATGTGCAATCATAATGTATTTAGTAATATTTATTAATTGAGGTTTGGGAAAGCAAATGCCGGATTTTTTTTTTCCTGTAAGGTCAAGTCTGTATTGGTAAAGTCTGTATTGCACTAAATTTGTTTGGCAACCCCCTCACCCCCCCCCCCCCCCCCCCCCCCCCCCCAAAAAGAAAAAGGAAAAAGAAAGTCCTCTTCTGTGAAATTAGTGAAAGTATATGTTTTTAAATCAGGGTCAAAATTACAACTGATTTTGCCATTTGTTAGAAAATTCTCACAACGCACAACCAAACAAAAATGGCACATTATCAACATAAATAATTATCGGTCTAATTTACTTACATAAGTTCTAAATCAGTGTCATTTTGAGTATGATTTTCAATGGCAACAGTGGATAGATACACTGATGGCTCGAGTACTTATTGTATGTACGGATAATTGTTTTTTCTGTAACCACATCATACTACATAGTAAATAGATTATTTTCAGACCAACTAAATGAAATTTGATAACCCAATCATCTCCTTTTCATCATCTAGGTGACTGCGTAAAGCAGACAGTACAGAGTCACGGTGTCAAAGGACTCTACAGAGGACTCAGCTCACTGCTGTATGGCTCCATTCCTAAATCCGCAGTCAGGTAGGCAATAAATTCCAAACACAGGTGGTCTTTTGTGAAATGGATCAACCTTTGGAAGCAGGATTTAATCAACTCGCCTCAATGATCTATCTGATATGCTTACCACTAGGTAATCACTGGTTATTACCAACGTCATACAATTGACACTGATGAACACAAGGAACACCTGAAAGCATTCAATTTGCAGTCACATGTTGGGATCGAAATCTCAACATATTTGTAGCGTCATCTCCTTTTTTGACTGGTTGCTGCTTGAAGGCTTGAGTAAAAAGAACAGTGCACTGCTGCCGTCGTCTTACCTGGAAGCGCCAGCTCACGCAATCCAATTATTCTGGCCCATTACCCGCCACGCGTAGCAGAAATGCCACACCGCTTTCGAGAGTGATGGTGTTGTGGTTCTCTCATAGTAATGGCATTTACCTCCTGTCAAATGCAAACACACACACACACTTGCACATGAACACACACAAGCAAACACACACTGAATAAAGCCATGACAGGTGGTTTACTGTCTTTTTAGTTTTTGTTGTTTGCATAACCGTATGTGTGTGCACGTGTGTTCTGCTGCATCTGCTTGTGATGGAGAGAAAGGTTCAGTCAAGCAGAGCAATGATGCCACTCAAAGCCAGACAGAGTCTCAGTGGGCTACAGTGTGTGTGTCTGTGCGAGTGCATGTGTGTGTGTGAAGAGGTGGCATGCTGGGGGGTCGATTTTGTCACTTTGTTTATCTTTGTTCATGGGAACCATGTTGAGTTTTAAGCCACAGCAGGAACATTTTGACTGACTGAAGGCAACAGTTTAAATAGGTTATCAACATCCATTGCTCAGATCCTGGAGCCAACCAACCAAACAAGAAAACAAGGTTTTGGTGAACTAAAATATGTTTTCTTTTTGACACCTCAAACTCTGAAATAGTATAACTAAGATTGAGGAAGCACTTTTTGATTTAATAAATTGCTCAAATAGCATGCAGTGACGTTCACCTATTATGACTATTTTATTCCTCCCAATATTCGTAACATTGATTCTCTTCCTACCTTCAAATCCCGTCTCAAAACCCACCTATTTAAAATTGCAGTTTATGTGTAGCTTTATCTCTTGTTTCTATTGATAATTGTATTTTATTTATTATTGTATCTGTTTTTTATGCTTGTCTGTGACTGTAAAGTGTCCTTGATAGCTTTGAAAGCTATCAAGGACACTTCTTCTTTTTCTTCTTCCTCTTCTTCTGCTTCTTCTTATTCTTCTTCTTCTTCTTGTTCTTGTCATTGTGAGTATAGATTTACTTTATTTGAATGCTGCTGTGCCGATGACCATTTTGTGTTTGGGAGCCTTTTACTGAGCATTTTCATCTTTATTAATTTAATATAGTTGCTTATTCTGTAGCCACACAAGCCAATGTCTTCTTGTGCCCGGATAAATACAGAGGGTTGTGTCAGGAAGAGCATCCAACGTAAAAGCTTGGCTAAAGCAAACATGCCAATCAAACCTCTGAAGATGGAGGATAATCATTCGCCGTGGCAACCCCTGAAGGGAAAAGCTGAAAGGAAAAGAAGAAGATTGTTTTGGTCGCTTTTGTATCCCAGTCTCTTTGTTTCATTTAATGTAATTCTGTTATCGATCCATTTAGTTGTGTTAGTGGTCTTTTTTTTACTCCCGTCTTCCATCTCATCCACCTCCATTAGTGGTGCAATTTGAATATTTGGGGACATACACATCCCTCTTCAATTGCTGCTGTGGACTGCAAATTTCCCCATTGCGGGACGAATAAAGGTATTCTGCGACTTCCCCATCTCACCCACCCCCGTTATTCTTTACCCCCCAACCAACCCCCGCCTTATCCCATTCCATTAAGTGATTGCCTGCACACGAGAGAGCAGCGGATCTCTTCCTCCCGTCAGCATTTCATTCATCCCAATATTTAATTGCCCCTCATAGACCTTTTAGCACTTACCGAATGACATACACAATCGGACAAAAAATGTCTCCTTGGACAGCCAGCCCTCTATTTATTTATTTTATTATTTATTCTTTTTCAACGCGTATGTGGAACTGTCGCAGCTTGGAATTGAAGCGGATTTACGTGGGATAGGAAATGTGTCTTTTTGTCAATGGATGCTACAGCTTGTGTGTTTGCTTTCAACATTTAGCTTGTAGTACACATGCATATTCCACCTGGAGGTCCCCTGAGTCACTGGTGAAAAGAATGCTTTGATCCTCTACTCTTTCATCTAGAACTGCTTCGCGCAACAAAAAGGGTGCAGAAAGTGCTTAAGATTGAATGACTGTCTGTATCTGTTTTGGTGTGTCACATTGTTGTTTTTTTTTTTTACTTCAAGATGGCATCGTGAGAGTGGCTGCCTTTACTGCAGCTCTGTATTTTGTTTTTCTACTTCCTTTCCTTTCCTCTTCCTTTCATCACTTTGCTGCTGTGAAATGTATATTTCTCCACTGTGAGACTAAAAATGGCTAATCCAATCCAATGAGTGGGAATATATCCTAGACCTAGACGGATCACATGTGATTCCATAATTCACGGTTTAGTTTAATCAGCTATTTTATCATTTGTCATTTATTTATGGTTTTATTGTTCTCTGTATTGTTCTTTTAATTGTAAAGTCTACTAGGGTGTTCTGCAAGGCGCTTGTAAATTAAAATTATTATTATTATTATTATTATTATTATTATTATTATTATTATTATTATTATTATTATTATTATTATTATTATTTGGTCTACAGTCGGACAAACCTGCAATATTAGTGGTGCAATTTGAATATTTGGGGACATACACATCCCTCTTCAATTGCTGCTGTGGACTGCAAATTTCCCCATTGCGGGACGAATAAAGGTATTCTGATTCTGATTCTGATTCTGATTCTGATTCTGATTCTGATACACTTTATATTGACTTCCAACGTAAATAATGATCACGCTCATTTTCATCATATTACTGATAAATATATCTTTGCCGTAAGGTTTTGCTCCATCTTTTGGGTTTCTATTTCCTCAATTTTGCAAGTATTTCTTAAAGGACAACCGACGTCACTTTTTTGTTTTTTAACTGACATCAGAAAAACGTTTTATGGCATCTAAAATACCCAAAACATGCAGTATGATATTTTTAGTCAAATGCAAAACACCAATAAAAATGAATTAAAATGTCCAAAATCTGACAAAAATTGAGCTGCGAATTGGGCATTTTCAGAAAGTCCCACCCCCAGTTCATGACGTCACGCCAAGACGTCTTGCATTGCTAGTGAATCAAAACAATGGCTTCAGATTCGGAGAATATGCTTACTTGCTACACATCCAGTTATGAATATGATTCAAATAGTTCTGAAGAGGAAAGCATACATGTTTGCAATCGATTAAACAATTTATTTGTGCCATTTTGGGGGGAAATCTCTCATCCAAAAAAAGAGGCACAAAATGGCGCCCTCCTGTGGCCACCTCCGTTATCACAGGCTCATAATTTCCTTATATGGCGCTTGGACGCCCTCTTCTGGCCTTCTGGCGGCTATTGGGTGCAACACGAGGTCCCCAGACCAAACAAGTCCAGCAAAATACATTGACGTGATGGAAGGACCGCTACAATACGTCTTTTTTTACGGTCAGGAGCGGTCCTTTAGTGACGTCACGTAGGGACTCGTCACCAACTCAAAAACAAGACGTCCTGAATATTCAGAGCGAGTCTTAAAACGTAAAATATAGCTAGATGCCGTGGAATCTTTGTAAAATACGCTCAGTAGAAGTCATTTGAAGCCATTTGACAAATTATGGACACAACTTGTCCGGAGACGTCGGTTGTCCTTTAAGTCTTGAGTGTATTTATCATTTCTGCTCGTCTACTTCATTCCTCTCGCTGAAGCTGACCTTGTCCAAAGATCCTTTAATGAAGGTTGTTCAGCGCTCTGACTCATCTCGGCCTGTCAGCCAGGATACAAGGGGGACGTTTTAAGCAAGGAAACCTGCACCGCTTATGGAGCTGTCAAAGCCACAATGGCAGCCAGAGAACAGCTTGACTATCCAATTGAATGAAAGGTAAAGTGTCACAGTATTGGCACTCAAATTCAGCGTTATTTGCATTTTTATATTCTTATTGATATATTTATTTTTAGCCAGATGTAGCCAGCACATATGAAAGTCGTTACATGGACTTCTTGAAAGGAGCGTGAGACGATGAGTCCGACAGAAGAGCAGATGTGGAGAGTTAATGAGCAGAAGAAAAATCTTGCGATAAACAGGCAGATGGAGTTAGAAAGACACAGTGGCTTTTGGGGGACTTAAGGGAGACTTATTAGGATGGTGAGTAAACAAGTTAAGATGAATCGAATGGAAGAAGCCAAACAAGAAAACATCATCAGTCTGTCCTCCCACCCTGGCTTTTTTTTCTCCTTTTTTTTAAATAGATTTACCGGGCAGGGCAAGCAGCATCCTTCTGACGCAGTCTATAAATAACCCCCTTGTAAAGGACGCTCTGGTCCAACAAAGCCTGATTGTGTTGTCACTTGGAGCTCAGCTCCCTCTTTCTCTTTCAACCTGGCTGGCCTCTGTGGCAGATGTCTCTCATATCATATCAAGGGTTCGTTTTTTTCGTGAAAGACCATATCGAGACACAACCGTTTTCTCTGCTTTAACCCTTTAAAGGGCAACCGACGTCACTTTTTTGTTTTTTAACTGGCATCAGAAAAACGTTTTATAGCATCTAAAATACCCAAAACACGCAGTATGATATTTTTAGTCAAATGCAAAACCCCAATAAAAATGACTTAAAGTGTCCAAAATCTGCAAAAAAATTCTGCAGCGAATTGGGCATTTTCAGAAAGTCCCGCCCTCAGTTTGTGACGTCACGCCAAGATGTCTTGCATTGCTGGAGAGTCCAAACAATGGCTTCAGATTCGGAGAATATGCTTTCTTGTTACACATCCAGTTATGAATATGATTCAAATAGATCTGCAGAGGACAGCATACATGTTTGCAATCGATTAAATAATTTATGGGGCAACAATGGATCATCAGAAAAGAGGCACCAAATGGCGACCTCCAGTGGCCACCTCCGCTTCCACAGGTTGATAAATTCCTTATATGGAGCTTGGACTCCCTCTTCTGGCGGCTTTTGGGTGCAACATGGTTCTCAGACCAAACATGTACAGCAAAATACATTGACGTGATGGAAGGACACTACAATGCGTCTTTTTTACGGTCAGGGGACGGTCCTTTCATGACATCACGTACGGAATCGTCACCAACTCAAAAACAAGACTTCCTGAATATTCAGAGCGAGTCTTAAAATGTAAAATATAGCTATATACGGTGGAATCTTATTAAAATACGCTCAGTAGAAGTCATTTGAAGCCATTTTACAAATTATGGACACAACTTGTTCAGAGACGTCGGTTGTCCTTCAAGGGACAGCGGTTACTACAGTGGACGGTTTATCATGTTATGAGGTTCCAGGGTGCGTGAAAGGGTGAATAAACATGTTGTTTTTTGATGGGCTTTAGCCTTGCTTGCATTGGAAACCTTTTACAGGGTGCACAGTGCATAGTGGTGGAAATAAATTCCTGCTTTTGGGCTTTTTTTACATGATATGATACTCCATTTTGTGTCTACAAGATGATAACTTGCCAATGTTTTGATATGATTTCTATAATTTGACAAAATTGTAATGGTCAGTCAGTCTTGATAAACTCATCTTTATAGCATGCTTTCAGTTGGCGATTTAAAATAATTCTGTGGATTAAGTTAAATTTAATCTTTCATCATAAGGAGACTGACAGTTGTGTTGAGAATTACGACCATCGGGAAGAGTAAGAGCAATACGCAGTGGCGGTCCCTGGATCTCATTGCTAGGCCTTCAGTATTGCTATGTCTGAATCAATCCAGACCAGGCGCTTAGAAATTAAATGTATTATCTGCAGCTCACCCACAGAAAAACTGATCCTCTGACTGTAAAGTGACCTTGAGAATTTTGAAAGGCACTTCGAAATGAAATGTATTATTATTATATTAGTATAATAAAAAAGTGTGGTGTGAGTTAGTACATGTCCACTAGAGGGTGCCATTAGTCAGGAAAAAACTGACCGCTTTTCTTGATTATGTCCATTTTTTTCTTGAACAGTCCATCTTGAAAATGGCTTTAACAGTAAATCTCCAACCAAATCCATATTTCTTCTCCTTCAGCCATTGTGGTTTGACAAAACTGCTAATAAATCATTGACAATATATTTGCTTATGCAGCTCGCTACCGATACAGTGTGATAGCTCTGGCCAGTATGCTCTTGTCACTCTGTCTGTTGTGCTCTAAATTTGTTTGAAATCAGGTTTGGAGTGTTTGAGTTCCTCAGTAACCAAGCAAGGGATGAGTCGGGTCGACTGGACAGTACACGAGGTTTGCTATGTGGGCTCGGTGCTGGTGTGATGGAGGCCATGTTGGTGGTTTGCCCCATGGAAACTATCAAGGTATGTAACAAAAATGGAAAGTGCGTTCGATGAAAAAACTTCAGATGATGTGACCAAACGTGTTTATTTTTATTTTTATTTTACCAAGGTTAAATTCATCCATGACCAGACTTCAGCAAACCCCAAGTACAGAGGCTTCTACCACGGAGTCAGAGAGATCGTCAGAGCTCAAGGTTCAGTTCTCCCTCCTGCCACCATCAACATAGCTTATGCGCCCCCTACTGGCCGAACGCGGTGCAGTGCAGCTCAAATTCATTCTCGGTCCCACCATGATGATTTTTGACAACCTCTTTTATGCTTCAATAGGTTTAAGAGGGACCTACCAGGGTCTCACGGCAACGGTACTCAAACAAGGCTCCAACCAGGCCATTCGCTTCTATGTGATGACCTCGCTCAAGAACTGGTACAAAGGTCAGAATACTCGAGTGTGCATGCTTTGAAAGGGATTGAGAAAAAATGGCAAGGTTAGCATGCAAATGGAATTGTGCTTTTTTTTGCATCCTTGAACTTTGCTAAATGCACCGTTAACCAAAACAGCAGCCTCCGGCCCATTCCATTAACATATCACTGGTATCGAGTCATATATCGCAATTTGGGTAAGTATTTTTTCAGTCAGACCACATGATTCTGGAGGATTTTTCCCAACACCAGAAATATGAACATGTGATTTTTATATCCCGACCCTGGAGGTCATTTGGAGCTCATTCCACAAAAAAACTGGACAATTGTAAATATGGGTTGATGCAATGTAGCTACATACAGTAAAGTCTCGTTATATCGATATCGGTTATATCGATAGTACCGCTTATTACGATACTATTTTCATTTCCCTTGCACATTTCTAGTCTTTTTATGTATAATTAGTACCGTTTAGTACGATACCCGGTTATTACGATAATCCGGTTATTACGGTGCTCCTTTTCATCCCCCGCCGGCCATTTTTGTTGTTTATATCGATATATCCGTCGCGCCATTGGTCAACTTGGTCACGTGTCTTGTTACGTGAGCCGCCATCGGTCGCGCCATTGGTCGACTTGGTCACATGAGCCGCCATCGGTCGCGCTATTGGTCGACTTGGCCGTGTGACTTTGTCACGTGACACGCCATCGGTCGCGCCATTGGTCAACTTGGTCACATGAGCCGCCATCGGTCGCGCTATTGGTCGACTTGACCGTGTGACTTTGTCACGTGACACGCCATCGGTCGCGCCATCGGTCGCGCCATTGGTCAACTTGGTCACGTGTCTTGGTTACGTGTCACGCCATCAGTCGCGCCATTGGTCGACTTGGTCAGGTGACTTGGTTACGTGCCCAGCACCCGTGTAGCAGAGCCATTTTCATTTTCAGACGCTAGCTCGTGTGTAGCAGACGAGATTGAAGTGTTTGTGTTAAAAGGTAAAAATGGGAAGCAGAAGAAGATTGATGACTTTTTTAAATTGTATACATAATACAGTAAGATGTAAGCGTTGCAGTTTCCCTGTTGTGTTATGTACATGCCCACTGTACTGTATATGAATGCAATCGTTTTTTGCAACAATGTTTCTTGTTTTGTCTGCTGAAGCGCGATGATTTTGAAAATTATTAACATTCCATACTGTGTATTAAAGGACAGCCGATGTCACTTTTTATTCAAATGCAAATAAAAATGACTTCACGCCAAGACGTCTTGCATTGCTTGTGAATCCAAACAATGTATTCAGATTCGGATAATATGCTTTCTTGTTACACATCCAGTTATGAATATGTTTCAAATACACTGTAGTTCTGAAGATTAAAGCATACATGTTTACAATCATTAAAGAATTATATGTGCCATTTTGAGGCAACATTGGGGGAACATCTCTCACCCAAAAAAAAAGGGAGCTAATGGCCAGCTCCGTTTCTTATATGGCGCTTGGCTGCCCTCTTTTGGCGGCTTTTGTTTAATGCAGTTCGGCGCAGGATCGGATATATCGATAGTCCCGGTTATATCGATATTTTTTCGGACTCCCTTGAATATCGATATAACGAGACTTTACTGTATATCAATATGCCTTTCTTTATACTTGCACTATGTACAATTTTTTATGAAACGGTTTTGCACATTTACATTTGCACAGTGTTCAGTTGACATTTTTATTTTGTTATGCTTAGAATATCTTGTTTTCTATCCTTTCACCCCCCTCCACCCAATCCCCTTTCAAATTGCTGCTGTGGACTGCAAATTTCCCCATTGTAGGACGAATAAAGGTTTTCTGATTCTGATTTTCTAATCATAAATGTACCTGTTCACTGCCAGCTGAGGTGCAAATATGTGTCCACTCCAGTGCCAGGGTTTTTGTCATTTTCACTCAAATTGCAGGAGTCAATTCCCAAGTTATATGGGTCTGGAGTGATCTGACCTTGAAATGGGGATGGCTGTACAAAAGGCAAATGATGCCCCCTAGTAGGAGAGAAAAACATTGCCAGAGGACTGACCAGCGCTTTATCAGCACCGCTAAAGGAAAACCAAAACCGGAATAAATTCGGGAATGGCGCTCCACGTAGCGCTCTCCAATTCCCGAATCAATTCAGGAATAGCAGTGAATGAGTTACACATGGGTTTCATCAGAATGTTGGAGCTTTAATGACTGTGTTTCTAGTCATTTAAAGGACTACTGACACATTTTTTTTGTTTCCTAACTGACATCAGAAAAACGTTTTATAGCATCTAAACTACCCAAAACACGCAGGCTGATATTTTTAGTCAAATGAAAAACACCATTAAAAATGACTTAAAGTGTCCCAAAACTACTTCAAAATAACCTCGGGATGGTGAGTGTCAGAAGGTCCCGCCCCCTTGTTCGTGTGACATCACGCCAGGACGTCTTGCATTGCTCGAGAATCAAAACAATGGCTTCAGATTCGGAGAAGATGCTTTCTTGTTACACATCCAGTTATGAATATGATTCAAATGGTTCTGAAGAGGAAAGCATAAATGTTTGCAACCGATTAAAGAAGTAATTCCATCCAGGCATCTGGATGAAATGTAGCGTCCCAAAAAATGCACAAGATGGCGCCCAAGCTCCGTTGGAAATGGGCTGATTTGTCTGCTGGGAATTTGTGTCGAGTATCAAATCGTAGTCTTGGTGCAACACACAACGATTCACCATCGCGTTATTTATGTGTTTTCCTTCTAAATTCGCCATCAACACGAAGTTTTCAGACCAAACAAAGTACCCAAAATGCATTGTGTGTCGCTTTCTCGGTCAGGGGCGTTCCAGAGGTGACATCAGGTCAGGCATCGTAATCAACTCGAAAACAAGACTTCCTGAATATTCAGCGCGAGTCTTAAAATGTAAAATATAGCTACAGTAAAGTCTCGTTATATCGATATCGGATATATCGATAGTCCCGGTTATATCGATACTATTTCTATGCACGCACGGAGAAAATTACATGCAAACAGGGTCGGATATATCGATAGTCCCGGTTATATCGATATTTTTTCGGACTCCCTTGAATATCGATATAACGAGACTTTACTGTATATGCCGTGGAATCTTTATAAAATACGCTCAGTAGAAATCATTTGAAGTAATTTTTCAAATTATGCAAACAACTTGTCCGAAGGCGTCGGTTGTCCTTTAAAACTTAATTTCATATTAAATGAAACAAACTACAATAAAGTCTTGTTATATCGATATCGGTTATATCGATAGTACTGCTTATTACGATACTATTTCTATGAATTCAAGGAGAAAATTACATGCCCGCAGGATCGGATATATCGATAGTCCAGTTATGTCGATATTTTTTCCGACTCCCGAGAACATCGATATAACGAGACTTTACTGTATTGTCTTTCCAACCCGCATTTTGAATGTTATAAGAATATATCTTACACCGCCAGAGAGCGATGTTGCTCACAAAGGGTATGTCACAGGAAGAAAAACATTTGATTGGGCTGTGGAGATGCCCATTTTCTTCGTGGGCGTGGCTTAACAGGCTCTAAATGTACATTACAATATATCACACTAATACTTGCGACCCTTTTTTTGGTCTGTATTTTTTTTACTTATTTCTTTTCCTATAGTATGATCTATTATTAATAATATATTGTATTTATAAGCGCCTTTCAAGGTCACTCTACAGTCACAGGATGAGTTTTTCCTGTGGGTGAGCAGCGGCAGCCACACGCGCCAGCGTTCACTCTATTAACATGTTGAACACATACCATAATAGCCTCTTCATTGAGTTTTTCTTCCTGGTTAGCTTCTTTTGAGTTTTTCCACATGTTATTGTTTAGGGCTTATTGTTATCTCATTTCTTGTCATTAGGTGATGATCCTAATAAATCAATCAATCCTGTGGTGACTGGAGCTTTTGGCGCTATCGCCGGAGCAGCAAGCGTGTTTGGAAACACTCCGCTAGATGTCATCAAGACTAGGATGCAGGTATGAAGTTTCAGATTCCCTTTTTGCCAGTGATGTTGCTTGTGTGTTGTGGCCAGCATTTTGAATGTTTGTGTTGTGTTTCCTGACAAAGGGCTTAGAAGCACATAAGTATAAGAGCACACTGGACTGCGCGGTGAAGATTTTGCGATATGAAGGATTGGCAGCGTAAGTCACAACTTGCTTTTATTTATTAGTTGGCTTTGGTAGCAGTTATAAAAAGTCTGAAAAGCCCTGTTCAAATGCTAATTTTTGTGTGATGTAAAACATATGAGAGGAATATGTAATCATGTTAAAACTTTTTCTACTGTTAATGTGACCATTATAAAACTTGTCGCATTCCATTATCTCATCAATAGTTTCTATAAGGGGACCGTACCTCGTCTGGGTCGTGTATGTCTGGATGTGGCCATAGTCTTCATCATCTACGAGGAGGTGGTCAAGGTTCTGAACAGAGTTTGGAAGACGGAGTGAACCACAAGATGGCCGTTTCCCTGCTTTTTTTACTTGGGACACACAAAGCCCACTACGGTTTGATTTTTTTTAATCATAAATGTTAAAAGTTGAGGTTTAGAATGTTCCGTGATGACAGAAATTCAAAGGGTACATATTTTCTTTTGTCGCCCTCTAGTGGACGGTTGGGTATGTACGACTTAACATGAGTTTATTCAACTGTCGTAAAACGTGCAGATCGATGTATGTTGCAGTGACGTGCGGTGAGGTTCATGGCTGGTGAGGCGCTGACGTCATTAATGACGTCACCGCTCCTCTCTACTTAGTATTTGAACGGTAAATGAAAATTCAGCGATTTTGAAAAAAAAAAAATCCTAAAACGGTGAAGTTAAATGGACAAGAACTTTAAAGTACAAATCACTAAATACATCTAACTGTTTAATTTATTTTTTTCATTTGATATTTCCATGACAGCTTTCCATGATGACAGGCGAGGCACTGTCTCACCTGCCTCCACTGACTGCACGTCACTGGTATGTTGGGTAATCAGCTGTCATTTTCATCATTTTTAATCAGATGTTATCCTAAAATAATGCATATTTAATACACAATACATAATACATTAAAGGACAACCGACGTCACTTTTTTGTTTTTGTAACTGACATCAGAAAAACGTTTTATAGCATCTAAAATACCCAAAACACGCAGTGATATTTTTATTCAAATGCAAAACACCAATAAAAATGACTTAAAGTGTCCAAAATCTGCCAAAAAATTGAGCTGCGAATTGGGCATTTTCAGAAAGTCCCGCCCCCATTTCGTGACGTCACACCAAGACGTCTTGCATTGCTGGAGAATCAAAACAATGGCTTCAGATTTGGAGAATATGCTTTCTTCTTACACATCCAGTTATGAATATGATTCAAATAGTTCTGAAGAGGAAAGCATACATGTTTGCAATCGATTAAAGAATTTATTTCGTGCCATTTTGAGGCAACATTGGGGGTATTACCAAGAAAGAGGCAGTCAAATGACGACCGAGGCCGAACCGTTTCCACAGGCTGATAAATTCCTTATATGGAGCTTGGTCGCCCTCTTCTAGCTCTTTTTGGTGCAACATGATGTTTTCAGACCAAACAAGCATAGCAACGACGTGATGGAAAGACTGCTACATTGTGTCCTTTTTTTCGGTCAGGCGTTCCTCCAGTGACGTCACGTATGGACTCGTCACCAACTCAAAAACAAGACTTCCGGAATATTCTGCGCGAGTCTTAAAACGTAAAATATAGCTATATGCGGTGGAGCTTGGTAAAATACGCTCAGCTCAGTAGAAGTCATTTGAAGCCATTTTACAAATTATGGACACAACTTGTCCAGAGACGTCGGTTGTCCTTTAATATAACTGTTTGTCATTCTGCTGCTGCATTCTTTGGGCATTCATTCCAATAAACTCCAGTCGCATCCATCAACCAAGCCTTTAATCGAATGATTTTACTATTTGAAGACAAACTTTATTTTTATACATCAGTTTTATTTGCATAATAATCATGTAGTTGTAAAATATGGAGATATTTTATCCCATTGTCAGATATAAAACTTGAAAACGGTAATTTAACAAGATACAGTGTATTTATAACAGTATTTATTAATTTGAATGTGCTGTATCTGTATGCTAAAAATTGTTATGGCTGTATTGTCATCGTCTTTGCCCACCAAATTCCAGTCTGGATTTGAAAGTGTATTAAGATGTGAAAATATACAGTAAATGTATTCTCCATGTACGTATCCAATTGCTGCGTTTTACATTTGACATGCAAATGAAGACATCTAAGTGCTTTTCACCTTAGTATGCTGTTGGCATATGTGTCTTTGGATTACTTTTTTTTCCTTTCTTTTAAAATTCTTCATCTAAGAAGGCTTTTTTTTCAGTATTGTGGTTTATGGCCAACATAAAGGAAATTGTCCAAAATAAAAAAATAACAATTTGAGTTAAACTTTACATTCATATCAAATTGGGCATATTTGCGACAAATTCAGCACAAAAAGAAATGTGTTAGCTTTTAATTTTACATATACAGTATATTTTTGTTGTACAAAATGCTAAATTCTCCTGGAAACTGGCTCTTTCTGTGCCATGCCTTGTTGAGAGGTTTTTGAAATGGTTCACTGATGTGCCTTTTGGGTCAATATCGTTATGAAGTGTCTTTGTGTCTCCTCGCTGAGATTTTCTGTGACATTACAACCAGTATTTTGTATTTCATGTGTACCATCATTTTCAGCATATTCAATTTGTAGCTGGGTGTTGTCAAGCTAAACATGTCTACCCTTTCATTGGGTAATATCACTTGCTAGGAAAAAAAAATCTTACACAGTACAGTCAGATATTTGCCCTTTTCTTAATTAAAAAATAACATGTGTATAAAAAGTGTCTTCATGTCAAAAAACGACTGAATATTCGTAATGTTTTTTTTTCTCATATGGCCAAAGAAAATGTGTGTACAGCATTCCCACTGTACCGCAGGTTCATGTGCTCATGTCTTTATGAAGAAGCTTTTGTGCAATAAACACAGTCCTCCTCTTATCTTTGTTCAATTAACATTTGTAGTTGTTTAATAAAAAAAATCACGTAATGCAAAAATACATATTTACGCGTCTTATGAAGTCATATTGCAGAGATAAAGTATATACTAGAAATCCACATTAAAAGCACTAGTACGGATTTATGTTGGATTGAATTAGCCTTCATTCACTAATAAAGGCAAATCCAATTCATCTTGCAGTGAAGAAATTTACATTTCACAGCAGCAAAGTGAAGAAAGTAAGAGGAAAGGAAAGGAAGAAGTAGAAAAACAAAATACAGGAGCTGCTGTAAAGGCACCCGCTCTTGCGGCACCATCTTATAGTCAAAAGAACAAAATAATGAATATGACAACACAAAGACAAAGACAGTCATTCAATCCTAAACACTTTCTACACCTTCTTTGTTGTATGAAGCAGTTCTAGATGAAAAAGGAGAGGATCAAACCGTCCTTTTCACCAGTGGATCACGGACAACATAGTGAAAATATGCATGTCTGCTGCAAGCTAAATGTTGAAAGTAAACACAAAACTGTTGCATCCATTGACGAAAAGAGACTGTCTCACATCTCCTATCCCACGTAAATCCGCTTCAATTCAGAGCGACGATAGTTCCACATATGCATTGGCGCTTTATGCTAAAGCTCGCTGCTTCTCTTCGTGGGCTCCTCAACACAATCCCATTTTGGAGGTGATGTCCGAATAATCCACGGAAGGCAGATAGCCATGGATTTGAACAGGGAATTCTTTATTTCACATTTGGCTGATATTCATGTTGTTATTATATGTCATGTTGTTAGCTTTTTTTCTGACAAGCTTATGTCATCTCTTGTGAAAACAAAATGGGTCACTATGTGTTATATAAATACATAATCTGGTAATAGAAATGTAATTGAACCAGTGGCAATGCAGCAAACGCTTCATTTTGTGTAGCATCAAACGCCAAAGCAATTATCTCCCTTTGGCACTCACCCAGTGATGAGGGAGCGCTCCTCTTCGTGCACGAGGTTTTATGAGGAGCCTCCTTTCAGCCCATCATTATCATCATCACTATCTCCCTTTTGTCATTTTGTTCTCTGATGGTGCAGAGATGTTTAATCCAATAAAATGGGCCAAATCTCCCATGGCTCGTTTTGTGTCGGCATCATCAAACAGATGAACAAGCAAGCTTTGGGAAGCAAATCTGCCATTACTTTGCATATAAATGCATGGAGTCACTGAAATGGTGTTCTTCAGCCATGCAGATTCTTCAGCTTTGATGTGTGTGACTTGCAAGTATATTTTCTTTATTTTTATGGGGATAGGCGGAGATAGGTCTTTCCCAATTCCCTATATGATCTGATCCTATACGGTGGGAATGGTTAAAAAAAAAATAGGCTAACAAATGGCAGCATTGGTTGGGTCTCTTTCAGGTGAAATGACGACATCTCAAAACAATGCTCGATGGTTGCGAAAATGGCTGACATCTTGAAATTCCACGAACAGCTTGTGATTGATCAGTGTTTCTCACCTTAAATTTTCTGTAAAGAGTGTCACAAAAGAATGACAAGATAACTGATTGTTTATAGTTTACAGTAGACGCGACGATGTAACATACACACACAGTAATAATAATAATAATGCTGGGTCCGAGAGGACAGTAATTTTATCTGTGCTGTATGTCATGCATATTAGCATATTTGACAATAAAGCTGACTTTGATAATAATAATAATAATAATAATAATAATAATAATAATAATAATAATAATAATACATTTCATTGTAAGCACCTTTCAAAGCTCTCAAGGATACTTTACAGTCACAGACAAGCATAGGTACTATAATAAATACAAGACAATCACAAATAGAATACAATAAATAAAATACAGTTATAAATAGAAACCAGAGAAAGAACTACACCGAAAATGTGATTTTAAATAGGTGGGTTATGCACACACTATTAAATACCGCTACTACTAAATATGTAATGTGCAAATGTATATAGTTGGGGGGGGGGGGATCACATTGCTACTTCTGATTACGAAAAAAGGAAATAAAGTAAACACAACTTATCCTGTGAGTCTTGAAGATCGGGCAGATTGCTCTAAATCGCTAGCATTTGTTTCATGGTCGGCATCAAAAGAGTTAAAATACACACGTACATTTTGTTGTGGTATTTTGGGGAATACTGGAACAGATTATAAGGCCAATTCCATTCATTAAGAAAAAATGTTCCGCTTTAAATTATACTGGTACTGATTAGTTACAACTTTGAAAGGCGGGGGTAGGGAGAGAGAGAAGCGAGAGAGAGGTGGGGCGGGTGGGGGGTACAGTAAAAGTTGGGAGTGTAACTCCAAGGGGCGTGCCCCAGAGGAGCATAGAGGAGAGTGGCTGCGCGCTCTTGGTCCACTATTACGCATCACTAACTTCTCATTGTCACCCATCCAGGAGCAGCACCATGCTGTGTGTCTCTTCCATGTAACAAGACCCACGAGAACACTCCCCCACGAGGCCCCAAAACAGACCCAGATTGGAGAAAAAGATTGTGTAGTCTTGTTCATTAGCGTGGAGCACCTTGGTCATGGGCGCGCACCAACGGAGCTCCGCGCTTCTCGGATCGGTTCTGTCACTGTGCGGATGTTTGGCCTTATTGTGCGGGTTGACGGTGCCCAGAGTGGAGGCCGGCTGCCGAGAGCGGGACAGCCCCAACTGCTGCCCCGGGCGGAATAACGAGTGCTTCGAGTACACCTGGAGAAAGACTGTCTGCTACTGCGACACGTATTGTCACAAAACTGGAGACTGCTGCGACGACTACCAGAATGTGTGCCAAATTTCTGGTGAGTCACCAAAGAACTTTGTAACTCATGCACAACTTTGACATATACATGTATTACAATTAGAATTTTAAATTTTCAAATTTTAAAAAGTAAAAGCCGAGGTTTAAATTGTTGTTAAATGGTAAAAAAAAATAGTTTCCTCAATTAAACAAATTAAAATGTAGTGAAATAAATTAGAATAAAACACAGAAACCACAGATTTACAACGTTGCTTAGTCATCAAAGCTTTAGATTTTTTTAAATAAGAAAAAATAATATTATAACAATGTATTTTATTAAAAAATAATCCGATTTTGGAAGCTCTGTCATATTCGACTTCGATGGACTGCCAAGAGAGAGAGAGAGAGAGAGAGAGAGAGAGAGAGAGAGAGAGAGAGAGAGAGAGAGAGAGAGAGAGAGAGAGAGAGAGAGAGAGAGAGAGAGAGAGAGAGAGAGAGAGAGAGAGAGAGAGAGAGAGAGAGAGAGAGAGAGAGAGAGAGAGAGAGAGAGCGGGAGAGACAAAAACGATTATTACGACTGTGTTGAAGTTCATTATGCTTCCAAACATGGCCACCAGGAGGCAGTGGAATACCGCTTAAACATAAACCAACCTCATGTGCAGTGATACCTTGGTTTACGAACTTAATTGGTTCCCAGACACAGTGTGTAAGGCGAAAAGTGTGTATCCCAAAAATTTATTTCCCGTAGGAAATTATGGCTTGTTGATGGCTTAAATGGAATGGAGTGGCCGGTTTCATCAGCATTAAACACTTGATGAGGAACGTAACCTTCTTCTTTCACCATCTTGAGGAATGATGCCTTGTAGGTTCTTTCTTTGTGATAATTTTATCTAGTTCCTCATCATTTGTGTTCTGTTGAGCTGGGTTGATAGCTTTTTGCATCAAGTGTACAGATAGCTGGTGCTGGTTTTTGTGGAGCCTGATTGATGGGATATTTTAACCTTGCAGTCTACACTCTGCCTTTGAACTATCGAAGTTGAAACTCTCTCACTATTGTCTGCCTGTCTCTTTAATGTTTGAGCCACCTCCCCTCACTGCTGCGTTCTTGACCAATCACATGGCTTTAACCGAAGTCTGGGGACGGGGAATAGAGGACAAAAACAGTCAGCTGCCATTTTGTTGTTAGAACGGGCTCGTTCGCGAACGACACATCACTCATTGAGGCAGCTCCGTGTATGAAAAAAGTTTGTATGCCAAGGTATTACTGTCCTGTAATACTTTTAGTAAAAGGCACTCCGTAAGATGTTGGAAAGTTATATATTTTTTATTGATGACAAAGACAATCTGTCTGAGTATTGTTATATGATATGCCTTGATGCGTTGTGCCAACGTTTGAGTTCAAATATCCTTGGCTTCTAAAACCAATAATATCGACGCTAATTGTTAGCATGACAATGGTGTTTTCTATGATATGTTAGTATTAAGCCTACCTTAATAGTAACATATGGAAAACACCTTAATGCTAACATATCATAGAAAACATCATTGTCATGCTAACGGTTAGCTAGTTACTCTTAAGACATCATTCCGTATTTTTTCATGCATAAAGAATCCCTGCTCAAATACAGCCCATTTGTTGGATTGGATTTACCTTTAGTCGTCTCACAGTGGAGACATTTACATATCACAGCAGCAAAATTATGAAAGGAAGAGGGAGGAAAGGAAAGAAAGAAGTAGTAAAACAAAATACAGAAGCTGCTGGGATTATATGATACGTTTACGTTTCCAGATTTGAAGGATCGATTCGAAGGCCATGTAGATTTGGATAAGGAAGGCTGGAAATTAAGTCATGTGAATAAGAAAATACCAAGTTTTGAACAACAACAAAAAGTTGTGATAGTCACATATTTATTTTTTTTACTCATAAAATCTACTTTGTTTCTGTTCCGTGTGATATCATATGTAAAATATCAAATTATTTTATAGCAATAATTTCACAGATTTTTTTAAAGAACAACAGTGAGCTGGCCCCCCTATCTAAAATCCAGAGTCACCATTGAAGTCTTTGTTGGAAGGCCTTCACTTTTTGTCATGGAATATCATCAAATGGTCAAAAACCAAATCCGGGGTCATAAGGCTGAAGTCATGCTACTGACTGTTGCTATATTTGGACAAAGGAGTGCAGGGGTGCCATGTAAACACACAGCCAAAGATGGTTAGGATACAGTAGAGGACTAAAAAAATTGTGAACAGAGTCCGCTCTCATGGTGTGTGGAAACATCTCAAGGGGACATCGGAGAGTTTGTATGCTGCTGGATGTTGTCTTTTAAATACTCACTAACGTGCACCTTCAGGGAACAGTGGCGGGTTCCAAAAGCTATTTTAAAATGATATTGAAGCTATCATTTTCCGTAGCGTCTCGAGTAGACAACTGTATGAACCTATAGGCGAGAAGCGAGACCCGAAAACAGGGTATCAGTGTCTGCCCAGCCTTATTTCAATGTATCAGGTACTCGTTGAAGCTGCCAATACCAGTCAATTACTTGAGGGCAAAAAAATTAGACTGATTGAGTTTGTCTTTCTCCGTACTTCTTGGCGTCCTACTGCGGTACTTTGACACACTGGCGAATCATCATCTGCATTTGACATTGTGTGTCTTTGGACTGTGAGATTCAAACCACAAACCTTCTAGACGTGCAAACCACTATTCCAGTCTTCTGCTCTATGAAAAGTCAAGTAGAATGCCAAGGTACTAATAAAATACAGTGAGACCTCAACTTACAAACACCTTATCTTACAAACTTTTCGTCTTACAAACGTCAAATTTTCACCTTATAATAAGCACTATTTTCATAATACACACCCACCACGGCTGGCGGAGTGATCTTCGGCGGAAGCACACGACCGAACAGCACCAGAGGTTAAGTTACCAACAGTCCTTATGGAAGGTGACTCTCCTTCCATAAGCCATAAACGATCATCAAAAAGGTCAATAAACCTTTATTTTACAGCACAGTTTATTCCTTTAATTACAGTCGTCATGTAATGCGGCTCTCTATCCAAACAGCAATTCCCTTTGACCTTCAACCTCCAACGCCATTCCATCAAGCCATAAATGACCATCACAAATGTAAATAAAGTGACTTTATGATACAATGCAGTGTATTTCTTTCATTACAATACAATTGCACATTTATTATACATAGAATAAGGTATGTTGTGTGTAGTTTTAAGGCTTATTTAGTTGAAAAGTATATTTTATGGAAACCCGGGAACGGATTATTCCCATTTTAATGGTTTCCTATGGGAAATTTATTTTTGAGATACACACTTTTCGCCTTACACACTCTGTCTGGGAACCAATTAAGTTCGTAAGTTGAGGTCTCACTGTACAAGTGTAGCCATAATAAATATATAATCTGTAAGGTAACCCTGACATACGCATGACCTCAAACAAACGTACAAAATGTCCCCGGTGTCTGCTCTGTGCATGATTCATAAGTATTCCTTAAGGATGACGGTTTGATAAGATAGTCTTCTGTATCTTGAGGTTTCGGGGGGAAAAAACATTGACTTCCTGTGTGTGCAAAATACATCTCATGTCCTTGGCTCCGTTCCACACGAGACTCCACCTGGACTTATCAGATTCCGATGCTGCAGGTCTCCTCCGCATGAACATCTTTCTGGAAACCGCAGCACCAGCTGCAACCCAGCATTGGTTTCTCAGATGGTTGCTTTCACGGCCACCTTATTTGACACTGGCGTACATAAACGGCCTCTGCGGTAAGGAACATGGCACTTGCTAGTCTGGACCAAATGGTGGGAAAACGTTTGTGTTCTAAGACCAAGTTGTGAAAGTGAACTTGATTTATTGTCTGTCTTTGCCGGTTATGAACATCATACATTACTGTACCGTAACTGTCATGTTTCGTTTCGTGACCAACGGGTAGCCCTGTAGGGCCCCGCTAGCAACTGCACAGGCGTTGGTCATTTTAATCAGTGCGATTAAAAAGGACTTCGGGCACATCCACACAATGTCAGGTCGTTGTTTGTTTCACTCTGCCAGGTTTGTTTCATTTTGTCATATTTTGATTCTAATTGGTTTTGTTTGCTACTTTGGACCGATTTGTTTTGATGAGTTTGTTGTTTGAGATTTTGTTCCAGATGACTTTATTTAATACAAAAGCTGCCACAATGAGTGATGTGTCGTTCGCGAACGAGCCCGTTCTCCTAAAAGAAAATGGCAGCCGGCTTGTTTTGGTCCTCTATTCCCCGCCCCCAGTCGTCGGTTAAAGCCACGTGATTGGTCAAGAACGTAACAGTGAGGGGGGTTTTACAGACAGAGAGAGAGAGTGAAGCCATTCTACAAAAACGAAAATGGCTGCAGACATTTTTTTTGTCCTCTCTTCCCCGACCCCAGTCTTCGGTTAAAGCCACGTGATTGTATGTAGCAGTGAGGGGTGGTGGTTTAAACATTAAAGAGACAGGCAGACGACAGAGAGAGAGAGTGACCAAATGGATAGAAAACAGTGAAATTTGGACTCGTTTCAACTTTGATAGTTCAAAGGCAGAGTGTAGACTGCAAGGTTAAAATTCCCATCAATCAGGCTCCACAAATAACCCGAACTAGCCATCAGTTCAATTTGAAATGAAAAGACAAGCAAGGGAACAAGCTATTAATGATGTTTCTAGTGTGTCTGCCTGCATCTGTTGCTGTTGCCATATCACAACTTCCAACATGTACAACCCTTGAGACACTTTATGCAAAAGGCTATCCATTCCATCAAGCCATCAACGACCATCACAAAGGCAAATAAAACGACTTTATTTTATAGTACAGTTTATTTCTTTCATTATAATACAATTTCACATTTAGTATACATAAAATAAGGTATACATTATTTTGTGTCGTTTTAAGGCTTAGAAAATTAGAAAGTATAAAATTATTTTTTATGGGGACCTGGGAACGGATTATTCTCATTTTAATAGTTTCCTATGGGAAATTAATTTTTGGGATACACACTTTTCGCCTTACACACTCAGTATGGGAACCAATTAAGTTCGTAAGCCAAGGTATCACTGTACATCCTTCTCCCTCATGCCTGCTTTTTTGGGGTCCACCACAATCACCACCACCACCTTCTTAAACTTAAATCATGACAGTATCGAATGTAATCATAATCAAACCGAAACAAATCGTCACACTTTCCACTCAATTGTCCTTACACCCTTTGGATTTTTTTATGCCATTTCTCTTTGATTTCATCTTCAATGTTAATTTTCAGAAACCATGAAGTGAATCATCAAAGTCTTCCGATCTTGAGTCAGAATCACTCAAGAGCACTGTAGCGATTCATACTTGGCAAGTCTCAGTTCAGTGATGCAAGACAAAATGATAGTACCAGGTAGTTGTTGCCGTTGGTTTGCCGGCATTTCGCTCATCATTCTTCTGGCACGTCTGCTTCTCTTCTCCTCCCCTCTGCGAAACTATACATTGTAACATCCTGAACACTCCTTACTCTTCCTGTCTTCCATCCCACGTTCCTGTCTTTGACCCACGTGCAGAGTCAATGTTTTTCACTAAAAGGTTTGAAACGGGCCAGCTGGACCAGTAGCTGTACACTTCAACTATGTTGCTGATTGCAAAATCTTTTTTTTCCCTTTAAAGGACAACCAACACCTCCGGCGAAGTTGTGTCCATAATTTGTAAAATCACTTCAAATGACTTCTACTGAGCGTATTTTACAAAGATTCCACCGCATATAGCTATATTTTAGGTTTTAAGACTCGCGCTGAATATTCAGGAAGTCTTGTTTTTGAGTTGATGACGATGCCTGATGTGACGTCACGCCAGGAACGCCCCTGACTGAGAAAGTGACACACAATGCATTTTGGGTACTTTGTTTGGTCTGAAAACGTCGTGTTGATCTGTGTTGATGGCGAAATTAGAAGGAAAACACATAAATAATGCGATGCTGAATCGTTGTGTGTTGCACAAAGACTACTATTTGATACGAGCTGACACAAATCCGCCCATTTCCAACGGAGCTTGGGCGCCATCTTGTGCATTTTCTGGGACGCTACATTGGAGTCCTGACAGCTCGAATTGATAAGGGAGGACTTCTTTAATAGATTGTAAACATTTATGCTTTTGTTTTCAGAACTATTTGAACCAGATTCATAACTGGATGAGTAACAGGAAAGCATCTTCTCCGAATCGGAAGCCATTGTTTTGAGTCTTGAGCAAGGCAAGACGTCCTGGCGTGACGTCACGAACAAGGGGGCGGGAACTTCTGAAACTCGCCATCTACGAGGTCATTTTGAAGTAGTTTTGGGACACTTTAACACATCTTTATTGGTGTTTTGCATCTGACTAAAAATATCAGCCTGCGTGTTTTGGGTATTTTAGATGCTATAAAACGTTTTTGTGATGTCAGTTAGGAAACAAAAAAATGGTGTCGGTTGTCCTTTAAATTCCGTGTTTATTATCAAGACACCGCGACTGAATCATATTTCTCAACTTTTTAACCATTTTCATGGGAGTGTTCAATTTGGACTAAGCTATAACCCTTGGTGACAGTTTTTGACAACAAATTCGAACCGTTATCAACCCCTGTGATTGATGGCATTTTACATCTGCCGCAGTTCGGAGCAGCGCTTTGCCAGCGTTTGCGTAGATCCTTGATTAATACTTTTTATCTGTTAGCAAACATATTTGTGAAAAACAGTTATTAGCAGTCCTGTGGCTGGGAGGGTGTCAGAGGAAGTTTTCTTTTTAGGAGGTCTGTTGTCCCTTTAACAACAGCTGGACATCTGGGTCCCATCAGCCAGAAGGAGGTGCAGGCCTGTAGAGAAGGGGGTGGAAGTGTGTTTAGAATGAGACAGATGGAGGGAACGAAGAAGGTAATTAAGGGAGAAGGAGATCAAATCTTTTGTCAGGACACTCTAAAATGGATGCAGGATGGAGGCCAAGGAGGTAAAAAAGAGCCAAATGAGCTGAAAAAGTAGATTGCGCTCAATTATTGCAGAGTGTGACTAGATGTGGCGACAAGCTAAGAGGACAAAAATGCTGATTTAGAGGTACACTTTTAGTGCTTCGCTCAATTTCACGATGTTTACGTGAAATTTTGCCAGGGAAAATAACTGGAAATAGACCCTTTACCGTCTATTATTATTTCTGTCTGTGTGGACAAAAAACCTTATGTTTAAACTTTGTGTATCTGTGTATTTTGGTTAATCTCAAATAAAACCCAAATAAAATGCGGTTGAGCACAAATCTGTTTAGTTTAAATCGTGTTATTTTAAACAGTTGCCTTTAGCTCTTGCATTTGTCTGGAACTTTGCCACATCCAATATGGGGCACCTTGCCTAGTTGGCAACCAACATGTCAACTTGTAGACCACATTGGATGTGGCTCAGCCACACTCTTCTCCAGTGCTTCTAGTTTTGTCTTCGCATTCAACTGAAGTCACTTCAAAATATTTCAGAACTAGAATTTGGAGCCTGATTTACATATTTAAATTTTCATATAATAATATATAGTTCATACAGCTCAGCACAACAATGATAGCGAAAAGAGAGTGCTGGTCATGATCAATCAAAGATAACAATAATACAAATGTAAATAACTGTTAATATTCGCTTGTATTCAAACATAGGATCTCTCAAAACAAGTCATAAAGGAGGTGAAGTTAGATTCCCTTTTGAAAAGATGGAATTAATTACTGTAAATAAGTAGCGAGCTAAAGCTCTTTGCGAGTTAGCTACTTCAAAATAACAGACTAAGAATGGGGACAGACTAAGAAGGTGGTATTTTATTTACTTTATTTTAAACATGAAAATGTTAATGAAAATGAAATTAGGAAGGAAAGGAAAATGCATATTTTATTTTGAAGAAAAAAAAAGTAAGTGAAAGTGGCTGGAAATTACAAGCAGTAAATACAAAATGCGGAAAGTGGGTGCATTTAGGGGAAGGAGAGAATGAAGAACCATGAACTAAGGAGTGGCTCTCTGCATTGCCACTTCACTTTCATTGTGTGTGTGTGTTGTGTGTGCGTGTGTGTGGACTGAGAAAGCTTTCAAGGTGCCGCAGCGCTCTATTCATTCACTACGGTGGGGTCGGGGTCTGGCTGTCTCAGTGACACAGGCAGTCCACAAAGCCACTTCGGAATCTCTGCATTCCTGCACATTAGTGCTGCCCACCTGACACCCGCCTTTCCCAGATCACCGCACAAATACACACATACTCATTTGTCAGACCACTTGGGTTCATTCCAGTCATCACTGTGAAAAAAAAACGCATTTGTATCTTTATTTTGATTCATCTAGAGCCAACTTCCTGCTCATTCTTCTTATCCTCCCCTCACACATACATACACACACACACACACACACACACACACACACACACACACACACACACACACACACACACACACACACACACACACACATACACACACACACACTTTGTTTCTCCCTGCTGTGGGCCACACGGCCAATTAAGGCCTTTGGTGAAAAGAGTGTGCAATGAAATGGATAGGGTCGGCGAGTTCCCGCACAGCAGGGGGTAGGTAGGTGGGCAACACCCCTACCCCATAGCAACATGGCGTCCTGTGAGCAAAGACCACCAGAGGTCAGGAGGTAATTGCCTGGCTGTGGTGGTCCTTCTTTCAGTTTCTGGTACGGGCAGTGCGACACCCACGTGATAAACCCTGCTGACAGTCTGACCTGCCGCTTGCCTCGCAGTCACCAACTCTGACCTCTCACCCGGCATGGTGAAAACAAGAGGTTTTTGTCAGCGTGTCGGGCACCCTCCCCAAATTAGCTCCGATTTGAAACATTCAAACAGTACACACTAAAACAAAGGTGTTATACCACATTGTCGTTACGGTTTCCTCGCGGGGTCCGTTATGAATTGGGGGAAGCCATTAAAATGTTGAATTCCCTCCACATATTACATATAGCTCGTACAAGAAATTAATGAATAACTAGTTTCAAATTAGAAGTAAAAATAATGACTGTTCTTGTGGTTTACATCCTACAATGTGAAATTTTGGTTCAGACTTTAGCAAGCATCATGGTATTTCACAAGTTTGATTTGCTTTCTTGGGCCGAATAAAATAATGTGGGGGCCATTTTTTGCCCCCGGAGCCTTAACTTTGACACCCGTGCCCTAAAACAAATGCAGTAAACTCTCGTTTTTCCAGGTTGATGGGGACCAGGAACCCACAGTGAAAATAATTTTCATGTATAAATATGTGAGTACGAGATATGTAAACAGTATTCCTGCTGTACATATTTTAGACAGAGTACACATAAATGCTTGGGTAACCAAGTACACTTGTGGCGGTGGCCTGACTGGAACCGCGTTGAAATTGAGAACAGATAAGTTTAAAAAGCAAAATAGTCTGTCAATTCTCTGGATTCCCGGGAAGAATATAAACTCAATAAACCGAAACGGGTTGTGTCAGGAAGGGCATCCGACGTAAAAGCTTGGCCAAAACAAACATGCGAATCAAACCTCTGAAGATGGAGGGAAAAGCCGAAAGGAAAAGAAGAAGAAGATAACAAAGAACTGAAAATGGTGATTTGTTGACTGTGGGAATTGATGTTGTATTTTATACCTGTGACTTGACGGATTTATCTGCTGTCATTGAAAGAATCATTGCTTGAGAGCAGTTCAGTTGTATTTAAGTTCAATATATTTGCATTTTGGGTCACCTTAACTCATTCACTGCCATCTTCTTTTCCTTTCGGCTTTTCCCTTCAGGGGTCGCCACAGCGAATCAATGTCCTCCATCTATCCATCTATAGGATTTTGTGCATCCTCTTCTCTCACACCAGCTACCTTCATGTCCTCTTTGACCACATCCATAAACCTCCTCGTCGGTCTTCCTCTCGGTCTCCTGCCTGGCAGTTCAATTAAGGCTCAGCATCCTTCTCCCGATATAGTCACTCTCTCTCCTCTGGACATGTCCAAACCATCTCAGTCTGGCCTCTTTGACTTTCTCTCCAAAGCCTCTAATATGAGTTGTCCCTCTAATGGACTCATTCCTGATCCTATCCAACCTCCCAAAGAAAACCTCAACGTCTTCAGCTCTGCTACCTCCAGCTCTGCTTCCTGTCTTTTCTTCAGCGGCACTGTCTCCAGTCCAAACATCGTGGCTGGTCTCACCACGGTTTTATACACTTTTCCTTTCATCCTAGCTGAAACCCTTCTATCACACATCAAACTCATTCACTGCCATACGATGTGCAAAAGTGTGTCTACTCAAGTGCCAGGGTTTTTGTCATTTTCACTCACATTGTACGACCCACAGAATATTGAGTTTTAGGAGTACATTCAATTCAACGTAAGAAAAAAAAAGAGTTAATTCCTAAATTGTATGAATCTGGAGTTATCTGAGCTTGAAATGGGGGGGGCTGTACAAAATACAATATGTACATACATATTGATTTATCTAGCGCTTTAACAACACCTGTAGCTGCAAGAAAGCGCTCACATGGACAAAAGGCAAATGCTGACCCTCTTGGAAGGGGTCTGACCAGCGCTTTATCGGCACCCCATGAATGGCAGCAAATGAGTTAAGGAACTGTTGGTTTTTAAACAAACAATTTTAGAATGCTTAAAAATAACATTCAAAACACCCGGGAGCACAAAAGTCAATTGCTATGCGCCTCCTCTCGCCTACTTTCTTAATGTTTATGGGGTGTGCATTTCCAGCATAAAAAGAAGCCATGTTCGAGGTCAGCTTCTATTAAATGTCACCGATTTCCCACTGGAACTACTTACCTTTGAGCAAGCGCAACTTCCTCTTTAAATTGATTTAAGTTGTTGATTGCTGCCCTTGCTGCTTCTGTGTGTGTGTGTGTGTGTGTGTGTGTGTGTGTGTGTGTGTGTGTGTGTGTGTGTGTGTGTGTGTGTGTGTGTGTGTGTGTGTGTGTGTGTGTGTGTGTGTGTGTGTGTGTGTGTGGTGTGTGTGTGTGTGTGTGTGTGTGTGTGCGCGTGTGTGTGTGTGTGTGTGTGTGTGTGTGTGTGTGTGTGTGTGTGTGTGTGTGTGTGTGTGTGTGTGTGTGTGTGTTTTCAAGTTGTGGCATGGAGTGAAACCAGAGAGAAACAAAGTGCTAAGTGGAGGCCATTTTGCGCACTTCCTGCTTAATTGGACTAATGTTGACATGAACGCATGCCAATGAGAAACTCACTCTTGCTGACCTGCCTCTTACCTGAGGCGCTGCCTACTTAAGTACACCTTGACATGATAGTAAAATTTGTTTAAGAGCCTTAAAAAATAACAGGAAAATGTGTTGTAGCAATGTTAAACTATAACCAGTTGTAGCTAATGGCAACCAGCCTGTATGAGAAATCCAAGATGGCACCCGAGTATGCAGCCGTTAGCAAGTGCTCTCACGAGCCTTGATTATTTTTGTTGTTGTTGTTTTTTTTTGTTTTTGTGTGTTTTTTTTTGTCACTTTGTGTTGTTGTGCATCGTTTGGAATGGATACGGATTGTTTTTCAGCATTTTTGGCCACAACGTTCATCAAGGAGGAGACTTTGCTGAGTGGTTGCGCCTTTTCGGCAGCACGAATAAGCCAGCACCGTTTTTCATGGAGAGGGATGTCGGTGCCATTCGACTGTCCTCACTGGACAACTCTGGGGCCATTTTGCTTTTTTGCACCTCTAATGGGCAGCATTTTCACAGCCCCGCTTTGTTCAGCGAAAAGCTTGGGGCTGTTGGACAGTCTGTAGCTGGATGGATGCATGGCTTGAGCGGTTCGCGATGAGAATGAATGAGCGTCAGCGCAGAGCGCCGATGCGTATGTGGAACTGTCGCGGCTTGGAATTGAAGCGGATTTACGTGGGATAGGAGATGTGAGACAATCTCTTTTTGTCAATGAATGCTACAGCTTTGTGTTTGCGTTCAACATTTAGCTTGTAGGAGACGGACATATTTTACCATGACTTCCCTGATCCACTGGTGACAAGGACACTTTGATCAGCTCCTCTTTCCTCTAGAACTGCTTCAACCAACAAAAATGTTGCAGAAAGTGCTTAAGATTGAATGACTGTCTGTGTCCTTTGTGTTGTGTCACATTATTTGTTATTTTGTTTTTTGTTGTTGTTTTGACTTCAAGATGGCGCCGCTAGAATAGCTGCCTTTACAGCAGCTCCTGTATGTAGTTTTTCTTCTTCCTTTCCTCTTACTTTCATCCCTTTGCTTCTGTGAAATGCAAATGTATCCACTGCAAGACTAATAAAGGCCAATCCAATCCACTCCAATCTTAATGATCACAAGAGCATTTCAAAATCTCTTTTTCTGTGTGCTTCCCCAGCAGCCATTGACTGTGCAGTGGGCTCATGGGGCCCCTGGTCATCATGCACTTCACCGTGTGGGGTGGGCAGCACCGAAAGGAGCCGCCAAGTGTTTGTCCCGCCTCGAAATGGGGGAATGCCTTGCCCGGATCTCAAACAGCGCCGCGGGTGCTTCGGAAACAACGAAATATGCAGTTCGGCGAAAGGTGAGCGCGTTACTCTTTTAAGTGTCAATGCACGCACTCCTCTGGGGCACTTTGGCATCCGTTACACATTTGCTGTACAGGGAGAACATGTTACAGGAAGCTTTGTGTGCAGCTGTGTTGCATTCACCGTGCGTAGGAATTGAACACAACCACGCAACAAATACTAATAGATGACACACGCTAAGTATGCTCACTGAGTACTTTTACAATTAACTAAAAATAACAACTCCACCAGGTTAGTGCTATTTGTCATTTGTTAGCAATCAATCGATGGATCAAGTTGGCAAGCATGAATGACTTTGAATTCTTAGGAGGAAAAATTAAAAGCTGTCTTTGTTGTTTTGTTTGTTTCTTATTTACATTGCCAATGTCTTTCCGCCGCCGTGCTGGCCTGCAGAGGTCGCGAAGATCCTTCCGGATTCCTTCAAGAGGAACTTTAAGGACCCTTGGAGGAGGCCTCACATGCTGCTGAAAGAGGAGAAGGCCAGGTAAGGTCGACAAACACGTAAGACCAGCTTCCAAAATTCCACCAACCAAACATCTTATCCGATGGAAGATAATGTATCGGTAAAAACAAATTATTGCTACCAAGGTCAAATGTCTTTTCACCCATTTTATTCTTTAGGTAAGTATAAAATTGGTCAATCCTCAAATTCTTCAAGCCTTTCGAATCGCAAAATTCTACATATGACAACTCAAAAGCACTGGGGGAAAAACTCAAAACGAAAAAAGTTGGAAAATACAGCATTCCTTGGGGGTGCGCCTTATACACTGGGAAATATGGTAGATTCACTCATTCATGGCCATTGCCGAATTTATTCGGTAATTGAAAAGCATGACGTGGAGCACCATTCCCGGATTTATTGTGGGGTGCCGATAAAGTGCTGGTCAGACCTCTGGTAATGTTTTTCCCTCCCATGAGGGGGCAGCATTTACCTTTTGTCTTTTGTATATGTGCCCCCATTTCAGCCTCACACCCATATAACTTGGGAATTCACTTTTTTTTCGGAGGAGAGAGTACGATTTCTTACGCTGCATTGAATGTTTCTATAGTGCTAAAACTTAATATTCTGTGGGTCCTGCAATTTGAGTGAAAATGACAAAGAACGCTGGCGCATGTGGCTGCCGCTGCTCACCCCTAGAAAAATATTATTATTATTATTATTATTATTATTATTATTATTATTATTATTATTATTATTATTATAAAAACCCTGGCACTGGAGTGGACACATTTTTGCACATTGGCTGGCAGTGTATGAGTTAAAAAAAATCTAAAACTACAAAAATATGTTTATTTAATTTTTATTTTTTTGAGAGGGGTGAATTTGGAGTTATGAATGAATTGAGAATGATGTGCTTTTTGAACCACGTGCCCTGCAAGTTTCCATTATATAACTAATCAAGCAATCAATTGGCGTTTTATGACAGCCGTTTTGTGCCAAAAAAGTCCACCTGTGTTCATGTTACATCAACATTTCTCGACATTTACTCACTGGTTTGACAGTGAAGACTTATCTGGCTTTCTTTGAATGGAATTCAGCGATAGTCTTTAGATAGTTTCTTCCTATATGAAATCAGATTTGATTACATTACATTACATTACATTACATTAACCTTTATTTGTCTCACAGTGGGAAAAAAATCACAATTCACAATTCATAGCAAGTATATTCATCTCATTGACATTTTTGCTCTGATAAAACAGAAGGAGAAGTGGCAAGGCCAAAATCGTCATAGCAACCGGAGCCTTGAGATTGCTTTGGCTGTAAAATGAACAGTTGTCCATGTGCATCACGAAGTGACCTGTGCTGATAAAGCCTCTATTATCCAGGTTGGAAAAAAGTACAGCCGTCCTTCTCGGATGTGGTCTTTGCCGTGATTGCAGATGTTCTCAGAGATGAGGATAAAAAGTCATGGCTGTTTTCCAAGAAGAACCTTACTGCCTTTCGCACTGATTAAAAGTGACATCGGACTCCCATGTTTCCACTGACCGTCAGGGCCCTGGACGCACATTACTCAAGAAAATAAGACATTCGTGAATGAGGAAATGGATTAAAAGTGTCCTCTGGTGCATTGAAAGGTATCTGATGTTGTCAGGAACAATTACTGAGAAAGTCAGTGACGGAACGGAGCTTTCATGAGGATTAGCCTCTCAATCAAATTTGGTAACATAAATTCTTTATTTGGCAAATTGTTGGAAACACTATTTGTAGTTTTGAAAAAAAAAGAAGAAACAAACTACATTTGTGAAACTGGAGTGAAAATATTGCTGCAAAACAACGTTTTGCGCTAATTGTTAATCTTGTTATCATTCAATGGACAATCGACACCATTTTTAGTTTCCTAACTGACATCAGAAAAACGTTTTAGAGCATCTAAAATACCCAAAACATGCAGGCTGATATTTTTTGTCAAATGCAAAACACCAATAAAAATGACTTAAAGTGTCCCAAAACCGCCACAAAATGAGCTCAGAAATGGCGAGATTCAGAAAGTCCCGCCCCCTTGTTCGTGACGTCACGCCAGGATACACCGTCACGAACTGCCCTGCTCGAGAATCAAAACAATGGCTTCAGAGAGTTCAGATTCGAGAATATGCTTTCTTGTTACTCATCCAGTTATGAATATGATTCAAATAGTTCTGAAGAGGAAAGCATACATGTTTGCAATCGATTAAAGAAGTCCTTCCGTATCAATTTGAGTCGTCTGGACTCCAATGTAGCGTCCCAGAAAATGCACAAGATGGCGCCCAAGCTCCGTTGTAAATGGGCTGATTTGTCTGCTGGGATTTTGTGTCAACTCAACACCTTCTTTATGCGTTTTACCACAATTGGTAGTCTTGGTGCGACACACAACGATTCACCATCGCGTTATTTATGTAGTTTTCCTTCTAATTTCGCGATCAACACAGTTTTTTCAGATGTAAAAAAGTGCCCAAAATGCATTGGGTGTCTCTTTGTCAGTTAGGGGCATTGTGAATGTGACGTCACGTCAGGCATCGTCATCAACTCGACAACAAGACTTCCTGAATATTCAGCGCGAGTCTTAAAATGTAAAATATAGCTATATGCTGTGGAATCTTTGTAAAATGCGCTCAGTAGAAGTCATTTGAAGTGATTTAACAAATTATGGACGCAACTTGTCTGGAGGCGTCGGTTGTCCATTAAAGCACTATAATTATGTGTAGCGTGATAGCGACAGTACTGTATTCATTCATTTTTGCTGCTCATCTCAATTTGCGGGGTTTGCTCGGGAATTTTGACATTAACTCATGATAAAGACTATATTTTTTATCTTACTTGTCATTCGGCAACTTTTGCGTTTAAATTTAGCTTTAATTTTGAGGAATTAGCAAAAATTGTCCACTCCGGTGCCGTGGTTTTTCTCATTGTCACTCAAATTCCAGGACCCACAGAATATTGAGTTTTAGGACTACACTAAAAAAGCGTAGACTCTTCTTTCATCAAAAAAAGTTAATTCCGAAGTTATTTCGGTCTAGAGTTATATGAGCTTGAAATGGGGCCAGCTGTGCAAAGTATAATACAATACATACATATTTATTTATATAGCGCTTTAACAACAGCTGAAGCTGTAACAAACGCGCTAACATAGAAAAAAAGGGAAATGCCACCCCCTCGTCTGACCAGCGCTTTATCCGCACCTTCTGCAAAAAAAAAAAAAAAACGAACAAATTTGGGAATGCCGCTCTACGTCATATTTTCAATTCCCGAATAAATGGCAGTGATTGAGTTAAGTTTCTATGTTTTCTAATTTTTTTTTATGTTTTGCTTACATAAACAAATCTTCAAAAATAAAAAAAGAAATGTTTTTATAGAAAGTATTTTACGGTAGAGTCCCTTCCTGTTTTTAATCCTGTTTTTAATTGTTCCTCTTCCAGTTACCTATCTAGATGGCTGTCTAGCTAGCTATCTAATCGCCAGCTAGCTAGCTAACCGCTATCTAGCTAGCTTTCTATCTAGCTAGCTTTCTATCTAGCTTTCTATCTATTTGAGTTATTCTGGGTTGAGTGAACGCTGGCGTGTGTGGCTGCCGCTGCTCACCCACGGAAAAACTTATCGTGTGACTGTAAAGTTACCTTGAGAGTTTTGAAAGGTGCTTATAAATGAAATGTATTATTATTAATATTATTTCGAGATATGCACTCCCTCATACGTATTCCAGTTGAGAAGCTGGCTCTTCTGCTAAAGATAACATATACACTCAAAAGACGACTTGGTATCTTTAGTCCCTGTAAAAGGATAATACAACAAAATAGAACAAATAATAGAAGTGTTTTCTCGGAGCAAACCCTCAATGGGAATGATGTTTTGTCACAGATGACTGAATGAAAGACAAAACAAATAGAGTAGGAAGTACAAAGCGTCTGCCAGAGAACACATTATTTTTGTCTCCGGAGCACAGGCAGAGCTGTGTTGATATTAGGATACGCTGCAGGTGACATGACACTGCTGGATCACCTTCAAATGACGCTGCTTATGTTATCTGAGCCTTGATTGCTCTTTTGTCTGCCTCCGGGGCGCCATTAAAACACAGATTGCTGCCATGGACTTCCTCCAACTGTCGAGCTAAGTTCACACACCGGAAGTCTCCTATTATCATTGCCGGCAGCAAAAACAACAGCAAATCGGCTTTGGAAAACGGCTGGCGGTAAATGAGTTAAACAAATCCCAGTCGTCACCTTTACTTAGTTGATTAAATCCACATAGTCCAGAGACCGGACTATTTGGTACAAGTCACTTATTTCTTATATGCAGTGTACACACAGTATTACCGTAGTAGCTGGTGTATAAGGTGCACCCAAAAGCCTTGATTTTCTTCAAAAGATGTGCCTTAAATGCCGGTGCGCCTTATATGTGAAGTCATATTTAGCCACTACAAGTCAAGCCACTACAAGAAGTGGTGCATACTGAAGTGCCTTATCATGTGGTGTGTCTTATATTTGGATAACCTTTATATATTTTTATATTATATTTGGAAAACTTTTTTCATGAAAGTGCGCTTTATAGTCCAGTTTTTTTATCTGGAAAAAGTTTCAAAATACACCATTCATTGGGGGTGTGCCTTATACACCAGACATAACAGTAATTTATAAATGATTTCAATTGCTTTGAGTGTAAAATCAAAACTCGTTGAATCTTGGGTTATCACTAACTCAAAGGATAGGTCATCAAAATGATTGAAATCATTTGATGCGTCGTGAAATAACTTACTTTTTCCAACTACAGTGATACCTTGGCTTACGTACTTAATTGGTACCCAGACAGTGTGTAAGGTGAAAAGTGTGTATCTCAAAAATTAATTTCCCATAGGAAACCATTAAAATGAGAATAATGCGTTCCCAGATGCCCATAAAACATAATTTTCTACTTTCTAATTTGCTAAGCCTTAAAACTACACAAAATATAACTTATTTTATGTATAATACATGTGCTATGGTATTATAATTAAAGAAATAAACTATACAGTATAATAAAGTCGTTTTATTTACCTTTGTGATGGTCGTTGATGGCTTGCTGGAATGGAGTGGCCGGTTTCATCAGCATTAAACACTTGATGAGGAACGTAACCTTCTTCTTTCACCATCTTGAGGAATGATCCCTTGTAGGTGCTTTCTCTGTGATAATTTTAATTGTGTGATAAATAATTACGAAAAAAAGTTTTTAAAAGGTCAAAGCTTGATGATTATTCATTTATTTATTTTTTTCCTATTTGGAAACATTGCTTCATTCATTGAAGGTGTGGCTTATTGTCCGGTGTGCCTTAATATAAGGAAAACAATTTGAAAAAAGACAATTCATTGATTGGATTGGATTGGATTGGATTGGATTTGCCTTTATTAGTCTCACAGTGGAGAAATTTACATTACATGGTGCACGTTATACTCCCATGCGCCTTATACACCGGAAAATACAGTACTTAACTACCTTTTTTTGTTCATTTGATTTTTTTCTAGCTACTGTGTATATTTGAGGGTGAAACAAGTGAGTGCACCGTGCAGACTTAAACTGTGGAGTGCCCAGCTGATGAGAGAGAGGCTGGTGTGCGCAGAGTGCCAGAATGATGCCATGTCCAAGTCAGACCGGTGTGGAGGAGACGGCCTGGAAGGCACCAGGTAAAGCAAATTATTTATATGGTGTGGGTTTTCTCCGGGTATTCTCGTTTCCTCCTGCATTCCAAAAACATGCATTCAGGCTGATTCACCACTCCAAATTGCCCCTAGGTGTGAACACGGATGATTGTTACTCTGTGCACTGCGATTGGCTAGCAACCCGTTCAGGGTGTACTCTGACTACAGCCCAATGACGGCTTGGATCGGCTCCAGCACCCCCTGAAACCCCAGTGAAGATAAAGTGGTTCGGGAAAAATGAACAGATGGATGGATTTTAAAAAATACATAAACAAATAAACAGAGCATTCTAGCTATCTGTTTATTTGCTAAGTAGCTCGCTAGCTAGCTTGCTAGATTGATAGATAGCTAGGTAGGTGCCAGATAACACAGTGTACCAGATAATATGATAAGGTGTCCACTTCCGTAACTGCTGTTCCTGAAAGGCTTCAAATTGCTGAAAGGCATTTTTCTTTTCTGCTGCCTCTAGAACCTTCTGGTCAGCGGCCTCCGCCGTAGGCTGCCACGGGTCATGGGTGCGAGAGTCATCCTCCAAAGCCTGCCGATGTCCCCCCTACGCTGTCCTTTTTGTGTGAGCAGCCATGTAACCAGCACACGTCCACATCCAAGGACCTCACTGTCCTCACCAGCTTCTGCAAAACTGTGCAGAACCCTGCCAGTCAAGACCCCCCCCCCAGCAACCTGACAATCCAGAATTCCTGGATGTGTTTACTCAAGGAGATCAGCCGCATCCTGCCACTTTTTAAAAAAAATCTTTCACCTCATACTCTGTACTGTATTACTTACTACGCACGCAGCTAACCTTGCTAAAAACGTTCGGATTATTTTACTGCCAGCCTTTCTCCTCCAAAGCACAGCAATACTGTATATTTTTTACTTCTCTCCTATCTACCTCCATAAATGCAACTGCGTTTTGATAATGCGTCACATATAACAATGAAAAAAAAACATTTAGCTTTATACATTTTCTACTCTTAGTTGCCACGTGTCGTGTAATGTGGGGACGCGTTGTATCGAGATGTTTTTACATCAAACAGCACTGACTGCGCTCCGACTAAGCCCTGATTAACTGCTTCTTTGCTCAACCTTTTGTTCTCTATGTCACTACTCTCTCTCAGGGGATCAAGTACCACGTACGGACAGACAGCCTAAAAATTGGGTGATACTATGGCACCCCATTTTAGAAACTACAGTGATACCTCGGTTTACGAACCCCTTGGCTTACGAACGTTTCGGTTTACAAACGTTACATTTATGATAATTTTACCTTGGCATACGAAATTTTTTCGTACACGGAGCTGCCTCAATGAGTGATGTGTCGTTCGCGAACGGGCCCGTTCTTCTAACAACAAAATGGCAACTGACTGATTTTGTCTTCTATTCCCCGCCCCCAGTATTCGGTTAAAGCCACGTAATTGGTCAAGAACGCAGCAGTGAGGGGGGGGGGGGGTTTAAACATTAAATAGACAGGCAGACGACAGTGAGAGAGTTTCAACTTTGCTAG